>NC_135417.1:1865000-2165000 GCF_051991245.1 Festucalex cinctus | reverse complement strand
ACAAGCTGCAAAATTAACTCACATTATTATAATCACAAATGTGTACCTGCATTAAAGGGATTGTTGAGGATGTTTCAAGTTGTACATTCCTCACACCGTTAACATATGTAATTGTCCCAATGTGTGTCCTGTGTTTTTAACCAACATTTAATGATTGTACATGCTGATGTATGTCTCAAACCTTTTTGTATTTACACTTATATGAAAATTTCAACATTTAGTTCAAGAGGGTTAGCTGCTGATAGAAAATAAAGACTGAGTGATGCTAAATTGTGCTCGTTTGTCATTTAGAGGGGCTTTGACAACATGGACCCATTTATCCCAGTGTCGGTGCCCTTCTACAGCGAGAAGGAGTTTGAGAGCTGCTATCTCTACTACATGGACCGCAACTGGCTGCAGCATCCAATGAGTAAGAGTCACTCCTGTGCTGGATGTGTCCTCTGTAATTCAAACATGTGTATGTAATGCCTATCTGACTTTTCCTCCTCAGGCCGAACAGAAGAAGGCAAGAAAGAGCTCATCTTTATGACTAATCGGAGTCCCGTGTTAATGGACAGAATTTGCGCGTTCCTTTGAAGTCTCACTAACCTATCATGTCACCCAAATATCTGTGCGCAATATTCATCATGTCTGTAATGTGTACCTGTAAATTATTCATTCACCATGTTTACTAATAAAGGTTGAAAAAAAAAGCCTTCTTTTTTAAAAAATTGAAAGTGTGTTGCTTTTGCTTTTCAAACGTGAACGTGATTATATTTTATTACGCAACAAAAAATGAAAAAAGAAAATATTTACATATATTTTACACCAGAACCAGCTAATGGTTTACTTTAATTCTTGGTCAAACGGCACCCTCAACTGGCACACATTTGTTACTTCACGTGGTGTATAACAGCACCCCCGAGTGGCACATCCTGGTAATTGCACACCACGTGAAAGGTCACATGACTTGCTCCCCAAAACAAACTGAAAGCTGCTTTTGAACCACCCGAATGGTAGGCGGGGCAAAGTTTAAACCATGTAAAGGGAACCAAGCGTGTCTAAAGTTCGCTGAATGACACAGTAATGAATATGCTGTCGTATTGACTTATATACTCGCGCTTGAATGTCATTTCCTTACTCTTGATGCCCGAGGGGAAGTAGAAAGTTTCCCTCGACAAAATGTTTCTGTCGTTGCACTGCGCTGTTTTGCTAGCAGCAGTTCTCCACACAACATCAACGAGCTTCTCAACAGGTAACAAACAGTCTCCATTACGCTCTGGCAAATGTCACAAATGAAAATAAATTATGTGTCTTTTCACGACAAGAACGCAGCAAGTGTGTCGCCAGAAGCTTCGGCCATGATTCGGTGGTGTGTGAGTGTAACTCCACGTACTGCGACACCTTGGGCACTGTGTCTCTTCCCCCGTCGGGTCAGTACATCTCCTACCTGAGCAGCATGGCTGGAAGCCGGCTAGAAGACAGCCAAGGTCCAATCCGACCCAACGGAACTGGTGCTGGTGAGTTTTATACAGTGTGGGCAAGTTACTAAGTTCTAAAATGTCATAAACAGTGTGTCCACAATTCTGTATATATGTTTTATCTGAAAGTAACTATTTATTGTAAATATGCATCTCTCTTCTTCAAAGTAGTACAAAATTGGTGTACCTTAAAGAAAAAAAAATAAAAATTCTTTTAATATGTGTGTGTACACCAAACAAAAATACATAAATAAAACAGTGTTTTGTCCTAATAATTTTAATCATCTGGCCCTAAAAAATAAAAACAGAAAATAATAATCATGTAATATGTTATACTGTATGTTTTAACATGTGCACATACCTGAGTGAAAGTGGAGACTGATTTTAATTATTTTTCAATGCCTGTTCAGCATCTTACAATAGGCAGGTGTTGTGTTGATCATACTGTCTTGTCACGTGTCTCCCTTAGGCCTCAGACTGACTCTCCTTCAACACAAGAAGTACCAGAAGATGAGAGGATTTGGTGGCGCGATGACAGACGCAGCAGCAATCAACATTCTGTCTCTTTCTGCTGAAGCACAAGACCAACTGTTGAGACAATACTTCTCCAAGGAAGGTACATGCTCCATAACTCTTTATTAGGTATACCTGCCCTGCACACATCTAATGTGATTATTTTGTATTTTTCAGGTATCGGTTACACCGTGGTGCGTGTGCCCATGGCCAGTTGCGACTTCTCCACACGTCTGTACACATACGCTGATACGTGCGGCGACTACAGCCTGCTCAATTTCACTCTGGCCCCTGAAGATGTACACATGAAGGTTGGGACGCACAGACACATGCACAGAAAGTACTTGGCATCCTTTCTGAACTATTTTTGTCTTGTTTATCAATTTTGGAGGGACTTTCAAGTTATGGTAATCTCACTGTCGTGTCATATTTTCTCCACGTGGTGACTGTCTTCATTCTGTAATGTCTTGGAAATTTTGTAACCTTTCTCCTAACTAATGCCTTTGAACATAGACATCTCTATAATGTGGTAACTCTGTGTTGTTGTGCTTTAAAGGGATACTTGACTCATTGAGCTATTTTCAGCAGTAAAAAGTTAATATTTTGTCCAGAACGAATTTGATAACTTCATTATTTTTCACGTACAATTAATATCTTTAAAAACACATTTTTTCAACTTGCTTTTGCCTGAAGATGACATCACCTGTGCTGAGGAAGTAAGTAACGACCAATCGTGGAAAAATGTGTTTTTAAAGGAATCAATTGCACATGAAAAATAAGGAAGTTATCAAATTAATTCTGTACAAAATATTTACTTTTTACTGTTGAAAATGGCTCAATAAGTCAAGTATGCCTTGAAGTTTTGACTGCACAAATGTCAGGAAAAGCCTCCAAGAACATCTGAGCTTTACTTAGAGGGATGCTTGACACATTGAGCCATTTTCAGCATTAAAATGTTAATATTTTGTTTATAATTAATGTGGTAACTTAATTATTGTTCATGTACAATTAATACCTTTAAAGTAATTATTCTACATGCTGTCGACTGATGATGACATCACCTGTGCTGAGGAACTAGCTAACGACCAATCATGGAAAAATGTGTTTTTAAAGCAGGGGTGGCAAACTGCGATCCTCGAGGGCCGGAGTCCTGCAGGTTTTAGAGATTTCCCTACTCGAAGTGCAGCTGATTACAATTAACAGGATCGTTATCAGGCTTATGCAGAGCTTGCTGAACAGCTGATCACGAATCAGCTCTATTGAAGAAGGGAAATATCCAAAACCTGCAGGACTGCGGCCCTCGGGGACCGGATCTCGCCACCCCTGTTTTAAAGGTATTAATTGCGCATGAAAAATAAGGATGTTATCAATTTAATTCTGGACAAAATATTTACTTTTTACTGTTGAAATATGCTCAGTGAGTCAAGTATGCCTTTAAGTTTTGGCTACACAGATGTCAGGAAAAGCCTCCTAGAACATCTGAGCTTTACTTAAGGGTTTGTCAGAGGCACTTACAATGGTGGCAGGTATGTGCCGACTTCATTTTAGATGAGAAATATGACTGGTCAATTCTGAACACAGGCATATGTAAGTTATAAAAGGGTGTGCACACTTATGCAATTAAACCTTAGTTAGTATTTATTTCCCCTCCTTTATAGATGCATTTATTTATTTATTTATTTATTTATTTATTTATTTATTTATTTAACAACTTATCGGTCAGAGCAATGGTGGAAAAGCTTTTGAGTTTTTTTTTAAATTAATTAATTTATTTTATTAAATACCGTAAACCTGGTATTTGGACAGGGGTGTGTAGACTTTTTATAACTATACGGAGACAGAGACACACAGACAGAATATTGTATGTCCTTTGACTTGTATTGTTTGCCAGATCCCTCTGCTGCAGAGAGCCCAAGCCATGGCTCCTCAACCCTTGTCTCTGCTGGCCAGTGCCTGGAGCGCCCCCGCCTGGATGAAGACAAACGACGCACTCATCGGAAAAGGCTCCCTGAAGGGGCAACCTGGTGGAAAGGAGCATCAAAGTTGGGCTCAGTACTACATCAGGTGATTCGTGTACATGCAGTATGTTATGAAAGCGTGTTTGATCTTATTGTGGTTGTCGTTGCTATTTTGTCAGATTCCTTGAGGAGTACGCCAAGTATAATTTGACATTTTGGGCCGTGACGACGGGGAATGAACCAACAGCAGGACAAATAACAAACTACAGGTGTCCTTTTGCACACGGGATATTAAAGTTCTAATATCAGCAGATTGAGAGACGGTGCGTTTGTCTTCCTGCAGTTTCCAGGCGCTGGGTTTCACTCCCGAGCAGCAGAGGGACTGGGTGGCGTTGGACCTGGGCCCCGCACTCCAAGGTTCATCTTTCCCGCACACTCATGTCCTCATTCTGGACGACAACCGGCTGCTGCTGCCTCACTGGGCCAAAGTGGTGAGTGCGACATGGCGGACACTTTTTTTTTTTTTTTTTTTTCCCTTCCTTATGATGCATAGTGATAAAATCTGTGTTACAAGTGCTAGCTGTCGTAGCAACTGTTTGGCAGAACAAGCCTTCGAAAAGGGGGCCAAGCTTGCCACTCCCAGTTGAAGATTACTGAAGACGAAACATGAAACAGAATTTCACGTGGTGAATCATAAAAGCATGGTCATAATAACTCATAAAAAAAGAAACTTCAATTTGACAAACAGCATGTTGACAAGCTGTTAAGATTCTGGGATAATGTCCTCAAACTAATGAACTTTTTGGCAAGGCACATCAGCTCTACGTTCACATATTCAAGAATGAAGCATACCAAGAAAAGAAACATAAATATGATGGAGGCTCTTATGTTCTGTGATTGTTGCTGACCCTACTGTCTCAAATTATTTTTAATCTTTTCTAGAAGAGCTTTCATTTTTGTTCAGGCCTGTTTCAAGGTTTGTTTGTTTTTTTGTTTTTTTAAATAATTCTGTTGAACCACAATTCAAAAGCAATGTCTCAGTTTCACTGGTTAATTTACATTATATTTTAATTTATTATTATTTTGTCAGATTCTAATTATTTCTGTTAATATTGTGGGTTTTTCTTTAAACAATTTTGTCCATGTTTGTATGTTACAGTATGTATGTATGTATGTATGTATGTATGTATGTATGTATTTTCTGCCACCTGGTGGCCACAACGTGTACCTCATGATGCACAAATTGTTTCGTCCGTTACATTCTATTTACATGATTACATTACTGTATGTTTTTATAACATAAAAATATAAGAGAGTGCTATTTTATTATTATTATTATTATTATTATTACTGGTTCCACAAATTTAGTTTTTCTTTTCTTTTTTTCTTTTTTTTTGGTGTAGGTTGGAACATTCCTTTTAATTGAGAAAGGTAATTTGAGATACAGTGTTCCCTGGTTAGGTTAAAAAAAAATACCCGCAATAAATGAAATCGACGAAGTAGTTAGATTTATAGTTTTAGTTTTACATTTATTATAAATGTTTTAAGGCTTTAAAACCACCTACCACACAGTGTATACACTTTTTCTCATTGACACATTTACAGTTTCTCACATTTCTCTTTTGTTTAAACATTCTCAATGTTCAAACCTTCATAAATTTTTAAAAATAGGTACATTACTGTAAAAAGATTGTATGCACTAAAAAAAAAAAATCCTCGATGCAGCAAGACTGAAAAAACTGCAATTATTTTATTTGAGATACAATTATTTTAAGTTAAGATTTTGGTCATGGGGCGATTTAAACTTGATCTGAAAGCACCACTGTATGAGGAAATTGCATAATAATGGATAATAATATGTTTATTTTAGTTCTACAGAGTAGCATGTTCATGCCTAAGGCCGATCCCTACATGGTGTAACATTCAAACTTCAGGAAGTTAAAATTGAGAGGAAAAAAACTGACATACAATACAGTACTGTATAGAAAAAAAAGTATATCTAGCACAGCAAAATGTATTTTCAATCCCAAGACTTGATGCGACTCCCACCAGGTGCTCGGTGACATCCACGCCGGCCGATACATCCACGGGGTGGCGGTGCACTGGTACCTGGACAACCTGATTCCCGCCGGGCTCACCCTGGGAACCACCCACGAGCTGTACCCGGAATATTACCTATTTGGCACTGAGGCCTGCGCAGGCTGGACATCGCCGGAGCGGGGGGTGAAACTGGGTAGCTGGCAGAGGGCCGAACAGTACGCGCACGATATCTTAGAGGTAAGATGGCGGATGTCCCGGGAGGGTGAGTCAGCGGACCCGTAGGCTGTCAACGCAAGCTGGGACTAGTTGTTTTTTTTTTTTATTTCTTCGTGTTCAGGATTTAAATCATTACGTGACGGGTTGGACCGACTGGAACCTGGCGCTGGATCAGACCGGCGGGCCCAACTGGGTGAAGAACTTTGTGGACAGCCCCGTCATCGTTGACGCCGGGCGTGACGTCTTCTTCAAGCAGCCGACCTTCTACGCATTGGCCCACTTCAGGTAGGAATTTCATCATTGTAGATTTTGGAGATAGTAGTCAAAATCATCTTTTGATTTTTATTTGGACATAGTAAGTTCCTGTGTGAGGGCTCTCAGAGAGTCGGCGTGGCCGCCAGTGGGGAAACAAAACTGGAATTCTCCGCCTTCATCCGACCAGACGGTTTAGCCGTGCTCATCGTCCTCAACAGGTTGTATGATGCAGTGAACGCACGTATATTCGCACCTTTGCATTCATGTTTAACTCATTGGATCCCAAAAACGTATAAAAACGTTCTATTTTAAATATTGCCATGGTCCCAAAAACATACATGTACGATTTGTTGTTGTTGTTGTTTTTTTTTTAATGCTACTTAATGCACTTAATTTAATGCACTTAAAGAGATACTTCACTTATTTAGCCCAATATAGCAATAAAAAGTTAATATTTTGTCTATAAGATTGGCGCCGGTTGAGCTCTTATACTCTGCTGCCACCTGCTGGCCGTTTTTTTTTTTTGTAATAACTACCATTACTTTAAAGGGATACTTTACTTATTTAGTCAGTTTTGGCAGTCAAACGTTAATATTTTGCCGGTAATAAATGTTTCCATGTACAATTAGTACCTTCAAAACACATTTTGCAACCTGCTGTTGACTGAAAATGACATCACAAGGGCACAAGGGCTCAGATAACCAATCACAGCTCACCTGTTTTCTAAGTTTGTTCATGTGACATTCATAAGCTGAGCTGTGATTGGTTACCTGAGCCTTTGTGATGTCATTTTCAGTTGATAGCAAGTTGCAAAATGTATTTTTAAAGGTACTAATTAGACATGGAAAATAATGAAAATATTAAATTTATTATAGGCAAAATATTAATGTTTGACTGCCAAAGTGAATGAATTAAACATAAAACAAACAAAACGACACATTATGTATGAAAAAAGCCTTGTTTATGTTTAGCTCAATGCTAACAATGTAAAATGCTATAGATGGGCTAACTGATAGCATTGGTGTAATTATTTGCACATTTTAGAGCTTAGTTACATTCCCCCACAAACATTTCATTTTCTCATTGTGAGTTTGTTAGGTATTTTTTTGTAACTTTATTTTGGTTTTATATCACAATAAAAGGTATATTTTACGTAATTGATGGCCTTAAGATAATGCTGAGGTCCCCATTGTCCTATTTTATGCTTCATAATGCGCCTCATGTTTTCAATGGAAGACAGGTCTGGACTGCTGGCAGGCCCATCTAGTAATTCTTTTTTTACAAAGCCACGCTGTTTTAACATGTTTGGAATGTGGCTTGGCATTCGCACTGGCGTTTTGGTTTCTAGAACAACTTGGAAGTCAACAAGTGTCACGGAACGGCTTGTATTCAACTTTGGTGGTTTCACTATGCATGTGTGAGTGGAACTAATGAACTGTGTGTGTTGTTTAGGTCATCATCAGATATGGCGTTTGAGGTGTGGGACCCAGTGGTGGGCTACATCCCCTCCACAGCGCCGCCACATTCCTTACTCACGCTCGCTTGGCACACAATGGGATAAATTTTGTAATTTGTTGTTGACATGCAGGTAAGAAGTTCAGTTCTTACAGAAGTGTTGGTATATTAGAGGTGCACTGAGGCTATTTGAGCTTTTTGCCTAATTTGTGAATGTACAAGGATTTCTTTGCCATGCAAATACACTTTTGCATGGATGACTAATATTTCTTTCACATTTGACACACTCACTTTGTATATAATGAAAATAATGAAATGTGTTGCTATTTAATTTCAAATAAAAACGAGTACTGTTCTGAGACAAATCGAGAAGGAAACCCATTTTTTTTGTCACTTTATTAATACATCATAGACATTTTTTCATTTATATAATATACAGTTTGTTAACCATGTATGTCATTCACATTTGCGTCTCCATTCTCAATGTTTTTCTTTGCAAACCTTTTAAGTTTGTGGACTACTATTATTTACATTAAAAAAAAAACAAGTGGTAAAAATGTGGTCATACACAGAGGACTAAAATGACAGGGATGACATCAGATTATAATATGTACACCAGCGGGGTAAGCGCTCATGATTTGATTCCATTGATGTGAGGGTTTTAAGCTGGAATATCCCTTATAGGAATGCTTAAACGTTAAACCAAAGAAATACGCTCATGGGCCGTCAAACAATAAATAAGAGTTCAATAGTATGTTTACAGCAAGGGGGCGACTGAGATAAAAACAAAAAAACAAAAAACCGGGCATCTGGCCAAAATAGTGTTTAAAATGGGAAGTAGCTTGAAGGGTTTTAAACATGGATGGGCCTCATCTGGAGTGGAAAGGAGACCTTAGAGGAGACATATTATGGAAATTGAGTAACTAATTGCTTGTATACAAACGTGTACAACAGACCTCCCAAATCTGTGTCCAGGAGTTTAGACTTAACAGAATTTGTGAAAACATGTATAATATGTCTCCTTTAAGATGCGTATGTGTGTACATGGTTCAGGAAAAAAATAGACATAGAATAACAAAAAAAAAAAAAGAAGTGATTATGACAGCAACGGAGGCGAGGGGTAGCGAGAAGTGTCTTCTCGCCGTGTTATTTTTCTTTTCTTCCCGCCGGTCTGTCTTCAGAAGGACCATCGCTCCTGTGTGCGGGGGTCCATGGAGAGGGAGGGGGGCTCTGACGGGGGCTGGCTGCTGCTGTCTTCGCCGTTCAAACTCTTCCGACAAACTGGACACGTGTCGTGCTGCGGAGACAACACGCCACTCAGCTGTAACGTGACGACAATGGCCGCTTGTGTCGTGTTGTTGTGACTCACCATCTCCAGCCATGGTACTATACAGGCTGAATGGAAGAAGTGGTTACAGGGGAGCTGTCGGACGGCCTCGCCCACCTCAAAGTCTTCTTTGCACACGGGACATTCCATACAACAGTCTGCGCACACCAAGTTTAATTAACACTCAATTCATTACTTTGGAATGGACATGATCAATTAGTCAATGATCGATTGATTATAGATTAAACTGTGACAATGTGATTGAAAAAATGTCTCTTGTGGCCCTTTAGGGTTTGCATTCGAGTACCCTCCCTCTGAATCTGGTTGGAATAATCCATCAAAATGAAGATCAGTCGTGGATCAACAGCAAGTGGGGGTCTTGAAGCTTCACTTTTATATTGCAGCTGTTCAAGGTGAGCTCATTAGCATCCACTGGCACTTAAGCTTTTAACATAAACTATGTTTATGTTAACAGATTTTAACATGATTTTTTTTGTTAGCTGCAATGTTAATGGTATTCAACAACAAAAACTATTTATAATATGTTGTATGCGCTGCCACTAGTTGCTATTGCTTTTATGGAGTATGAAACAAGCAGCAAAATGCACTTGGTTTTATACATCTCGGGGCGACCATTTTGCCACTTGCTGTCGACTGAAAATTACATCACAGTTGCTCAGGTTACGAGTCCTTACGACCAATCACAGCTCACCTGTGTTCTGAGTGTGGTCATGTGACATTAGCAAACTGAGCCGTGATTGGTAGTTAATGGAGTCCTTAGCAACTGTGAGGTCGTCTTCAGGTCAACAGCAAGTGGCAAAATGGCCGCCCCCTGAGATGGATACATATGGGTGCCATTTTGCCACTTAATTCATATTCCGCAATCAGAATATTAACCAGAATACCATGTTTTGACTAGTGGGGCTACACAGAACATTATTGTAAAGAAATGTTTTGAGTTCATTTCATTTAAGTAGGTACAATTTTCTGATAGAAACCTTAAAGTGGAAGTCAACCTTAAACATTTTTTGACAATGTTATATGTGACCTCACTAATCTAAACATGACATTCTGATTAATATTGCATTTGTAGAATATGAGCTATGAAGTAAAATCCAGCCATTTTGCCACTTCCTGTCGACTGACGATGACATCACAGTTGCTCAGGTCTCAGGCAGCAACCAATAACAGCTCAGCTTCAGAAAGCAGGTGAGCTGTGATTGGTCGTTGCCTGAGACCTAAGCAACATTGATGTCATCTTCAGTCGACAGCAAGTGGCAAAATGGCCGCCCCGAGATGGATAAAAATGACTGGATCTTGCTGTTCATGTCATATTCCACTAATAATATTCCACTGCATACAACATAATTTTTGGGGTTGACTTCCCATTTAACTCCGGCCAATGTTTTTAATTACGTAAGCACTTGTTTTCACTATCATTCGGTGGATATTAAGTTGCGCAAATCAGTAGTGACAGAAATGTAAATAGTGTCCGAGTCGTATTGAATCATATGGTAATAGACTACTAATTGTGTGTCAAATGTACAAGGTGCCTTCAGAGTCTCTTTATAATTTACTAGGAACTAACAAGGTGCAACTAAACTATCTACTATTATCTACTCATTTTGTAATAATTTCCACAGATTTGTGCATTTGCAATGAACACTGTGCAACTCTGACCTGCTTGTTCCTGAGAAATATTCACAAAGGGTAGAGAAGAAATCCTCTCTTTCTCAGCTGGAGGAGGCCCCGTGTTCTCCAGCTGACCGAGTAACTACACACACAAGCACACGAAATGATCAACAATGAGGTGATTTAAAAAAAAAATAATAATTAACAGGTATTGGCGTTTTTTTTGCTTTACTTGTGTTATGACAGCATCCAGGCCTCCTTGTCCCCAGGCATAGTCTCCTGGATTTGAATGTAGCATCCCTGTCCTGGGGAAACAACGAAGCAACGGTTGATGATGGTCATATCGTAACAGCAAATGACATTCTGTGAGGGCATCTCACCATGACAGCGGCGGCGAGCCAGAGACTCCAGAGTTGGCGAAGAGGCCTGCGAGGAACTGTTGTACAATCCTGATTGACGGACATCGAAAGCCATTTGTAGCGCCAAAGCACATAGTAACAAAGATATGTCGTATGAATGGAAAAAAAACAACAAAAAACTGGGTGTCATTCGTTTCTATATTCAGGTGCCGCCAACCCACCCTTCGACAGCGGGCGAGCGGTCGGGCCTGCTGCTGACTCTGGACCTGTACCGCCTCTGGGTGTGAAGGCGTGGGGGGCGCGCCGGTCCCCAGTGGTCGCCGGTGCCCAGCGAACCCGCCATGGCCCCCCCGAGGCCGGCGGGGACCGAGCCCCCGATGGGTGCGCTTCCGAACCCCCCAAAGTCACTGAGACCACCCAAGCGGCCCCTGGACAGCCGAGGTTCCGAGTCGGAGTTGTCGCCGTCGAAGGAAAATGGCCGCTCCAGTAGCAGCAGGTGCCATAGCTGCAAGGACAACACAGAAGGTTAGTATTTATTTATTTTTAGATTTTGCTTTGACTTTATTTGTGACTGAATTATTAAGTAAGGTACATCTGCAAACTGAGTGGTTGTGTCATCTAGTCCATTGGCGCCGCCCTCTAAGAGACTGCTGGAATTGCAGACAAAAGAAATTACACCTCGTCATAAGATGAAATGAAACCCATCAAATGAGTCACGGTTCTTACCTGGAATCTTCTGTCACTTCCTCGATGAAGCCTGAGTCACAGCGAGGACAAATATACTCCTTGAAAAAAAAAAAAAGTGAGAGCACACATGTCATTCAGACATTGACTAAACAATCCAGATTGAAATAAGCGAACTATAATTAGATATTGAATCGCAACTGTCCATAAAGACCTCCACACATTCATGCTGACCAATGACCAGAATAATCATTGCAAGTAAACTATTATTTAAAAAAAAAAAAAAAAGTTTCAATATTATGACAATGAAGAATGCTAAAACACGAGCAGTCAATGTTTGTCTCTAGAGACATTTTAACTCATTCACTCGCAGCCATTTTCACTGAAGCAACCCCCTTCGCTCCCGGCTGTTTTACTGGATTTCAATCAATAATCAAAAGAAAGATTAGTCTCTTCTTTCATCAAGAAAGCAATTAGCATTAGAATATAACTAAGTTTCATTATTCACAAATCTGCTTAGAACTGTGGGGAAATCAGCTTGTTTTAACATGGCCCTGGTTTAGCTCTTATACTCTGCTGCCACCTGCTGGCCTTTTTTGTAATAACTACCATTGCTTCAACCGTTCTCTGCAGTAGAGAGACTACATCAAATATGCATCAAAGTATGCTCTAGCATTTAAAAAAACAAAAACAAAAACAACGTATTAATAAATCTTTGGGACACTTAAAAATTAAAAATAGAACGTATTTATAAGTTTTTGGGAGCAAATGAGTTAATATTTGTTCTGTTTGATGACCATTTCAGCATGTGTCATTATTGAGAAACTAGGTAAGACGTTTGTTATGATCCTCACAGGTGAACACTTAAGATTGGAATATTAAGACATCATTCATTGTTAGTGTTTGTTTGTTTTTTCCTGCTGCTATTGGATCTCACTGACACTGGATTGTGCAGGTGTACTTATTGTTGTGACCAGTCCGTGTTTGTATTGCATACAGAGCTCGAGTTTTTGTGTTAGCCAGCGAGCCTGACAAAGATTCCATGATGTTGCTGTTAGCCATGATGTTGACGCCAGTCTGAGTCAGGTGACCTCTGCGTGTCATGAGCATTTTAGAACACGGATAGACACTGCACTACACGACTTAAATTTTTTTTTAAATCCCCCATTTTTCTTTTTTTAATCGGAGATGCATATTCGAGGATAATAATAATAACCCTACTTTTAACCTTTTATATTTTTATCATTTAACCCCCCCCCCCCCCCCAATCAACAAATAATTTGGCCTGTCTCTTTTAAAAATCCAGTGCAAAATGTTCCCACCTGCTTTTCAAAGGCAAATTTTCCTCAAATGCATTTTCTTTTCTTTTCTTAACTTCCATTAAAATATGTTGTGACATGAAAAGGTGGACTATTACGATAAATGAAAGCAACCTAAGAGGTTGAGCTGGTCTGCCAACCACACCTAACGCGAGTTCAACACTAATGACTGACAGAGCTCATGTGATTTATTTATTTTTTTTGACACGTAAAAGTCAGCTACAGGATCCGAGATGGTTACGATGTCCTCATAATAAAACCATCTACGCTATTATTGAACAATGACGTGGAGATGTGGATGGCACTTGGCTCGGAAAGGAAGAAATGCCACAGGATCCAGTAGTGAGGCAAGCAGGCTGGAATTGCTCTATAGGCCTCCACCAGTCCAAAATACATAACGCCATCAAGACAAATGATTAGATTTTGTGTGTCGATCACACAGTGAAATCTCTGCAGAATTAGATAGAATTAATCAGCATACCTAATGAGCCCTGGGGATAAAATAAATAAATAAATAAATAGAGGTCCTTCTGTTCAATAAAAAAATAAATGCAGAAATATTTTATGCGAGAATTGTTTTCTTTAAATCATTTTATTTCAGGCGAATTTTTATGCCAAACCATGTGTGCATATTAGTAAGAGGACATAATTCCTGTTATGAGTCTATATTGAATTGATTCAATTATTTTTGCTCTGCATTTGTAAGCTTCTTTCTTCCCACCAGGTGTAAGCGGAGTCCCCTAATACCTCTGCGGCAGTCAAATGAAGTCATTATGCAAATGTAGGCGGCGGGGGCGGCAGCTGATGCTGGTTGAGCAACAACACGAGCACATGGGTGTCCTATTCTTTCCCCAGTACCACCATGAGTGAAACTTGCGGCATTCGGAAGGTGTTTTGCTCCACATATAAATTTAATCAAAAGCTCTATAAAGCAATAAAAACGGTCACTTGCATGGCATTTTTATTTCATAGCGCCTTGGTCTGCCTTCACCTGTGCTTCGCTTACTCATAAACACTCTTGCCCCATTCATTTGCACCTAAATTGAATTGTGGCTGGGCGATTAATCAGTCATAATCAAGTGGCAATTATTTATCATCACAATCTTCTTTTGTGGCTTCTGTATTTCCAGGCATGAATAGAGTAGAATGTCTCAAGAGCAGTGTTGCCACATTTTCATTATTTTCTGCAACTGATTAAAAAATAAATAATAAGAATAAGAATAATTCACGCTAAAAATTAGTCAACATGAGCAAAATTGTTTTTGTTTTATGTATGTCAAGAAAGGATCCCAGTGGTTAATACTGGTAATGAGAGGTTTGTGAAAAAAAATTATTGTATTTTAATGCCATTATTACTGAGTTATTATTACTGGTTTTAATATAGGCATTAAGGACAGGACATTCACAGTGGGTCATAGAGAATTCAATTAAAGTAATTAATAAAATTACTTTTTGGATAACTGAACTGATTAATGTTACAGCGCCATTGGGGAACCTTTGTCTTATCGGGATCCCCCCCAAACCAAGTACACATAGTACAACCACATTGGTAGTCTGAAGCACTAAGCAGTTAAACCATCAATATTGCCTACATTCAAATGTAATAGCATACTAGGCCTAAGTCTTCTTCCAAAACGAGACAGGTTGTTAATTTCTGGAATAAAACCTATTTAAACATATTGTAATCCACTGTAACATACAGTGACCATTACAATGTGATTAAAAGAAACTAAACTGCACTATTTTGGAGTGTTCCTCTGACGTTTTTGTTTGTGTAACTGATCGTGGTGTAAACCGTAAAACTTAAGTCAACATTTATTGCTCACCATTCTACTCCCGTGTTTCCATTTCAAATGGAAAGTAAAAGTATATATGAATGCAAAATTCCCCTGCTTGGAAAATGAGGGTGACTTTGGATCAGACTATAACAGGGTGGGGAAACTAGATGTGAAGGCAGTTGGAATACGATTTTAAATATCCTTATTTCACTTAGCTTTATGTATTTTAGTGCAACACACAATCACAATAGACCAACCAAGGCTTAAGGCTAACTTCGACACGAGTGTCTTCCACGATCGTTACAAATAAAATATACCATCCATCTGCTTTAAATGATCCTTATTTGTCAAATACATATACAGTTGGTACCGGTGTATTTAACGCGTTTACAACTGCAACAACAAACACCGCTGACTGCTAGCAGGCTAGCTAGCCTTTTAGCTAAGGAAGGCAAGCAGAACACACGGTAATCGGCCTCGACGCCAACTTGTCAACGGAGCAAATAAGACGACATAAAGCCGAGAGTGGAAAAACAAACGTCTTACCGGGAGTTTGGGGTTTACTTCACCCTTACAACAGTGACAGAAAAACCGATGCGGGGGAACAGCCGCAGCCTCCGCCATCTTTTCCCCAAACGAGCACACAAACAGTGACGTCGGTCCTCCAAAAAGTCACCACGCGGGCCCGCCTCCTTCCCGGCATGCACCTCGTCGCGGACCGGCCAATCACAGCAAGGTATAACCCGATTGCGGAAATGCTTGTTTGTTGACATGTGTAGATCAGCGCATCGTTTCTGGTCAGTGTAGTTTAGAAATATATTTGTTTTCTAAAGAGCAGAGAATTGATTAATTTGTTGTGTAGTTAAGAAATATATAAAGTGAGTAACTTCTGATTGGCTTTTTATATCAGAGCATGAGCGTAAAATAAAAATAAGAATAAAGAAACAAAAATATTTATGTGCAAATTCAGATATTACTGAATAGTGACTACCACTTAACCTGAAACAGTAATAAATGAAATTTTAATAAAATAAACGATTCAAAACTATTTATAAAATAATATATTAAGTCAAATTCAACACTAAAACATGGACTTAAACTATTTTTTTCACGTGTTAATGGGCACAATATGCTCACCAAGGCAAGCGTTCAGTGGATATAAAACGTCTACACACCTCTGTTAAATTGGGTGGGTTTGGGTAAATTGGGTTAACTTGCTTGGTTCTTAACTGATTTTCATGAGATTTTCCTTTCTGTCAGTGTAAAAGTTGTAGTAATACAGAAATGTGATTAATGAAAAATAAAAGGTAAAACAAAAACAGACTAAATTGCAGTCTGTTTTTTGAATGCGCTGACACCACTGACACTTAGCCCCCACTAGCTTAACCTCACCGTGGGCACGCTACTCAAAAGAGCACACGTCGCACCTTCCTACGGCATCTCTTACTGTCACAGGAGGTGGTGTGACGACATGCCACTGCTTAAAATGCGTTAGCTTACTAGTGATTTGCCACTGTTTCCCTTCCGTATTTGATTTAAGACAACAGTCTATCGTCTGAGAACGAGAGTAGACATGTTACGACCGAAGGCTTTGACGCAGGTTTTGAGCCAAGCCAACACGAACGGAGTCCAGAGCACATTGTGAGTACTGCTAAGCCTAGCCTAGCTTAGCCTAACCGGATGCTAAACTGTCAGTTGTTTTGAAAACTTTAAGTGGCCAATACCGACTTGGTGAACGATTGTTTTTGAGTGTGTCCACTATTAAACCTTCTGTTCTCCTATCAAAGGATTTTGTAATGGTTGCCACTGCCGCAAAATGACTTTTTTGAAATTTGAAACATGCGCATTTGTTTGTGTAGATAATGGCTGCCCTTAGACCAAATGTAAACACAGCTGTAATAAAAGTGACTCTTTAATATTGTACCAATTTAAAAGTTTTAAGGAAGCATTTTTTTGTATGCTTTATGTTTTCCATGGAATTGATGACGCATGTTTTATTGCATAGATTTAATTGCGTCTTAACAATGGCGTGTCACTCAATTACGTAACTTAAGTTATAAGAAAACACATTTTTAAGTTTGTGTCGTAAGTTACTTTATTTTGAATAATGCAAATTTTAAATAAGTACTCAAATAAAATGGAATTTAAATGTAAAGAATGCATTTAGTAACAGATGCACCAAACAGCAAAATATTTGATATGATGGTTGAATTGAATGAATCAAATTTTATATAACATTTGTTTCATGAAAATACATGTTGTTGCCAAAGTCGTACTCCAATATAATGACTCATATGCTAACATTTTGTAAGTGCAAATGATATTTTAAAAAAATGTTTTATTTTAATTACTTTCAGATTTCTACTTGGTTCATTTTTTTCCTAGTATGTATTCTTCTCATAAAACACTGTTGAAGCTGCATCTTTTACTCCAAACAAAGTCAAAGAAAAAGCAAAGGACAGTACACTCAAATACTCCTTTCATGGCATTTTTTTCCCTGAATCACACACCGTCTGTGGATTCTGGATGATTCCAAACCATTCAAGCGTGGCTTCCTTGTGTATTTTGCCGTTTGGCTGTCAGATTGCTAAACAATGAAGGCTCTCTCCTGGCCTACTCTGGCTACGGGGACACGGACGCTCGGGTCACCGCCGCTATCGCCAGCAACATCTGGGCGGCCTATGACAAGAATGGCCACCAGGCCTTCAATGAGGACAAACTTAAATTCATACTCATGGACTGCATGGTAAGACATGAGTTTCTCTTTGCAAGTGTTGCAGTTGTTGTCAAATACACAAACACATTTTTGTAACAGGAGGGAAGAGTGGCCATCACGCGAGTGGCCAACCTGCTCCTATGCATGTACGCCAAAGAGACGGTCGGCTTCGGAATGCTCAAAGCCAAGGTGAGGCAACAGAAACAATTTCCTCATCCTTGTCAATTTGTGGCTGACGTGCGCTTTTCTGTGCAGGCCGAGGCGCTGGTGCAATACCTGGAAGAACCCCTGACCCAAGTCGCTGCATCCTAGTGGGAGTGTGGCTCAGGACAATTTGTTGTGTGGCTTTTAACTCCTAACTGATCATACCTTTTTGTTTGTTTTTTTAATTTACGGTAATCATGTAAACGTGTTGATGTTAATAATCATTTTGTCTGTTTGGTTAGAATTTATGTTAGATTTTGTCTCATTATGACATTAAGGAAGGTTCAAGAAAGCATTTATGTTCATTTCTTAAATCCTGTTGAAATGCAATTAAGTTGAAATTTTTATGTTTGCGTTCAAATGTGTACAATAAACAATATCTGATTACAGATCTTGTAATTTTTTTTTCTTGGACTTGTCAAGATGGAAAGCAGTGAGGAAAAACTTGCAGATTGAGGTCCTGTATGACTTTCATATATATATTTTTATCTGAACATTGCAGTGTTTATTTTAACTCAAAACAATTTCTCTCGCTCTCTCTCACTCTCTCTCTCTATATAGTTCTGACAATGGAGGCAAAAGTCTGACATTAAAAAAAATAAAATGTTATCCAAAAATACAGCTTTTTACATTATAATAAATGGGAATATTCTCTCAAGATTCCAACTTTTTTTTTTTTTTTTTTAAGTGTAATTTTATTCTAACAATATTGCTTCTAAATCTAATTTTCCCAAAATACAGCTACTTTCGAATAAATTCCCCCCTGACTTTTCTTGGTGAAAAAAACCAACAAAAAAACAGACTTTATTCTCTGGAGTATACCATTTTTCTTAAGAAAAAAAAAAATCAGTTTCATTTATATATCTTTTATAACATAAGTCCATAAGCTCCGATTATCCTGGACCCTCATGAGGAAAAAAGTACTATAGAAATTTGATGAATGGCAAATTAGCAGGTAAAATCCATTACAAATACAATTATTATTACAATTATTAGCAACAAATCTTTTGTTTACATTATGACTGGTCAACTAAAAAAACAAATTTTTAGCTAACAAAAAATAACTTCTTTTTTTTTTTTTAACCTAAAAAAAAAAGCAAAAACTTTTTTTCCCCACATAAGATTGATCCCCCCCAAATGACTACTTTCTTGAAAAATACATATCTATACAACACTATTTTGTCTTAGGATTCCAACTTTTTTTCTCTCTATTTTTGTTATACAAATTATTTCTTCTTCTTGTAAGATTGCAATGTTTTTTCATGAAAAAAAACCTCTTGTAATATTGCCACACTTTTTACATAAAACTAAAACAAAAATTCATGTAATTGCCACTCTTTTCCCATAAAATAAAAAATCAATATAATGAGAAAAAGCGCTGAAAAAGAGTTGTATAGTGATTATTGCTTCTAGTCTCCCCCAGCAGGAGGCATCTGACTGAAACTGGGAATTCCACCTGATAGTGCCACACCCCCACCACCGCAGCCTGGCCACTCCCTGACCTGAATATGCGCTCAACATGTCTCACCCCAGCGAGCCTGTAAACTAAGCCAGCAGGCAGGAAAGCAGAAAGTCTGGACGGCCGTTGGTGTGCCAAAACCGGATGGTTTCCGTTCTCGGGCCTGACGAGGAGCTGTCAGTCGTGAGGCGGCTGCCGGTTGCCGACTGACTCAGTGGAGACTCTGGAAAGCGGTGGATGGACACAACATGGGCTCGGATGAGGTGTACAATTTTGTCTTCAAGGGTGAGTCCATTTGTTCTTCTGGTACACGAGTGAGCATTCCAAAAGCATTACTGTATTGTACAACTTTTTAGGACAACCGTATCTGTCCATGCACACTTCCTTGTTTATGATAAGCTTGGCGGGTGCCATCTATCTGCATGATACATTTGCACTGTGCCTTCCATGTTGAAAAATGGGACATTGTTGCGCCTCCAGGCCATATATTAGCCTCAAAATGACCTTTAAATTGACTGCAAAGTGTCAATCACAAAAAAACAAATTGAGCTCAAATTAAATAACATTGGCTATAGCTAACATAAAAGCTATTAACCATGGTCCCAATTTGGCTAAAATTAAATGCCCAATTTCACTCCACCTAAATTTAATGTGAAAGTAACTAAACTAACCCTAACCTACTAATCCTAACTCTACCTAAAATAAAAGTAGCTAACCCTAACAAAACAATGTAAAAGTATTACAATAAAATTCTAAAAGTAATAGTAACCAATCCACTAAATGTAACTCCATATCCCTTCTTAAATTAAATGTAAATCCCTCTAACTCTGAGCTAAAATAAAAGTAGCTAACATTGTCAAAATAAGAGTAAATAAACTAACACTAAACCTAACCTTAGCTCAAATAAAACTAACCAGAACTCTAATCCCCATACACTGACTGTGGTTTAAATATAGGGAAAATAATGAACTCTAACTCAACTAAAAGTACAATAGTTCACCCATGAGCTGATTTACCTTTTGGTGCTCAGGTCCCATGTCTAATATAAAAGTGTTGCTTTGGCGCCAACTTACGACATCTCATCTTGATGCGAAGGAACTATGTTGAAGTGAGGGGAGGAGTTTCGTTTCGTCAGGCCATAGCCTGGTCTAATACGACAAAAGTCCTTCACTGCCATCTTGTGGCATGTGTAGGCAGTTGTAAATTAGCGGGAACATTGTAAAAGTAACAAACCTTTGATTTACCCTATCCCCAATCATAACACCCTAACCCTACTCAACCTTCAACAAAAGTAAAAGTAATGAACCCTAAAATGAAAATATACAATAATAAAAAATTTCAGATTAGACGGAGCAACTTCCTCATCTAATTCTGTATGAGCGTCTTGCTAAAAAAAGGTAAACCGCAGTTGAAACCAGACTAGCATGGTAATTAGGCCTTATCCCATACAGAACAATACTGTGTGCTATGTCGTTTTAAGTGGCGTGGTGGGACTCGAAAGACTGGAAAACGTTGAACACATTGGAAGAACATCATAAATATGTAAGCTAAAGACTTTAGCATTTAGCTTTTTGACACATAAAACAATCATTAGCATAATTACACAGTTATTACATAGTACATTTATTGCTGTAGTGTTATTTACTGAGTGTTTAGTTCGTATTACTTTTCATTCATTCACTGTATGATTTGTCAAAATATTCATTAGTGGCGTTATGCCATTCTCATTAAATGGTTATTACAGTTATTGAGTTACATGTCAGGCTGTTCAAAGTACATACAAAGGAAAGCAATCATTTGGTGTAGCCCTTGTGAAATGTATTGTTCCCACTGACTCCAGGAAGTGTTTGCATCCATCGGAGCAGACCAGCTGCAGGGCGTTGGCTTTAAGATAGCACAAAATATAACAAATAGGATCATCTGGAAAATATGTAAACATATCAGAGGCTTTTATCTTGCATCTTCTGGGGCTCTATGCTGTCCATTTGTGTCCACCCTATTTTTTACATTTTAACCATGTTGATAAAAACATAATGAAATATATATAAATATATATATTTTGCTCCATCTTGCGCTTTTTGCAAAGTGCCTTTCATTTCAAAATCATAATGTAAACATTGTAATTGATTGTTTTCTACCAAATTGCCATTTATTATTTTTCCGTTTTTTGACAAAGGGTAAAATTTCACGTCGTATTCAGAATGTTAGAAGGGTGCGTTTGATTAAAGGTGATACTGACAATATATATAAATAGTTATAAAATGGAAATATTGTATGCTAATGACAAGCACTAACTGTAGTTAAAAAGGTTATGCAGTAAAAAAGCAATAAAAAATACTAAAAACTAAATACATAATAATAATAATAATAATAATAATAATAATAATAATAATAAATACTCAAAATAAATACTACAAATTAAAAACATAAATAATAAACTTAAAAACTACATGAAATTACACATTATGTATGTTCCAAGCTGACAATGGCCCAAAACAAGCAAAAAGGGTAGTAAAATCCAACAATGCCTGAGAGTTAAGTCATTCTTTAAATATTTAACCAGACAAAACTCAATGAATCACTCGTTCAAAGTGATATTTCATCTATTCAATAATACCCCGGAGATCATGGCAAACTGCGCAATTGTTGCATTTCCTGCAAGAACAACAAAACAAAGGAAAAAATGTGTGGTAATATTGTCAAGTGTTAAAAAAAATAAAAAAATAAAAATCCTGGTAATCAACAGTCCATTGTGGCTGAAAGATTCACGCTTGCCCACACAACTGGGGATTGTTGCTTTTGTTTGTACAAGTGGTTACTGAGTAGTGGAGGATGCCAGTGGAAAAAGTGGCATTATTATCATTTCAGCAGGCGGGGGGGAGGCAACATGGATACCGCAGAGTGAACACTACAGTGACCTCCAAACCAGATAAAGTTGATTATTCCTCAGGGTAAATATTTGAGAGACAAGAGTGTCAAAAAAAAAAAAAAAAAGGAAAACTCAGTGTTGTTCTTTATTTCAATCAGACTCAAGTCAAGTCATGTAACTTGAATTGTTTTTATGCTATCATAAAAATATGTTTAACTGTATAAATACTACATTGATTTAAAAGCGGCAAAAAATGATAATGTATACATCGAATCATGACCATTCTCTTGGTGTGGTGTTCCTCAGTTGTCCTGATCGGCGAGTCGGGCGTGGGCAAGAGCAACCTGCTGTCCCGCTTCACTAAGAACGAGTTCAACCACGACAGCCGCACCACCATCGGTGTGGAGTTCAGCACGCGCACCGTGCAGCTCAACGGCTTCACCATCAAGGCGCAGATCTGGGACACGGCCGGACTGGAGCGCTACCGGGCCATCACGTCGGCGTGAGTCACTGCTGACATCGTGGTGTTTGCACCACAAACATGGACACCGCGTTACCTGCAAAACAACCCGCATTGTCCGTGGCTGTCCACGCGACTGGGATGTGTTTTCTATTGTGAGCCGAGCGAGGAGCCTCATTTAGACAAAAGTAGGGATTTGCTGCCATCCTGTGGCGTCTTTGTACCAAGGAACTATGTTGAAGTGAGGTGACGAGCATCATTTGGATAAAAGTAGTGCTTTGCACAATTATTTGGCATCTTGGTACAAAAGAACTATGTTGAAGAGAGCTGAGGAGATTCATTTAGACATAACTAGTGCTTTGTTGTCCAAGAGCTATGCTCAAATGAGTTGATGAGCTTCATTCAGACAAAAGTAGTGCTTTGCCGCCATCCTGTGGCATCTTTGTGCCAAAGAACTATGTTGAAGTGAGGTGATGAGCTTCATTTAGAAAGTAGTGCTTTGCCACAATTGTATGGCATTTAAGTGCTTACAATTACATTAAAGAGAGCTGAGGTGATTAATTTAGACAAAAGTAGTGCTTTGCTATCATCGTGTGGCACCTTGGTGCCCAGGAACTATGTTGAAGTGAGTTGAGGAGCTGCATTGAGACAAAAGTAGTGATTTGCGGCCATTTTGATGCCAAGGAACTATGTTGAAGTGAGTAAAGAGCTTTATTTGGACAAAAGTAGTGCTTTGCTGTCATCGTGTGGCACCTTGATATCCAGCAACTATGCTGAAGTGAGTTGAGCTGCATTTAGACAAAAGTAGTGCTTTGCCACCATCTTGTAAAAAAAAAAGAAGTTTTTCTGCTATTTTTGTACCAAGGAACTTTGTTGACGTGAAATGAGGCGCTTCATTGAGACAAAAGCAGTGATTTGCTGCCATTTTGATGCCAAGGAACTATGTTGAAGTGAGTAAAGGAGCTTTATTTGGACAAAAGTAGTGCTTTGCCAGCATCTTGTGGCATTTGTACCAGAGAACTACGTTTAAGTGAACTGAGAAGCTTCATTGAGACAAAAGTAGTGTTTTGCTACCATCTTAAGTAAGCTCAAATTTATGTAGAAAAAAAAAGTAGTGCTTTGCCACCATCTTGTAGCATCTTGGCACCATGGAACATTTTTAAAGTGAGTTGAGAAAGTTCAATTAGAGAAGTGTTTTCCCACCATCTTGTGGCATCGTGTTGCTAAGCAGCCTTGTTGAAGTGAGTTGAGGAGGTTCATTTGAACAAAAGTCATGCTTTTCTACCATCTTGTGGCAACTAAAAGCAGTTACAAATCTTTTTTTTTTATCATTTTCTCATGGATTTGCACTATCGGAAAAACAATTAACTAAAAATCAGCGAACGATAAACCGCAATATTTCCACTTACCCTCACAACAAAATGATGACTTCGGCGTTAGCATGTCTTTTTCAACAGATACTACCGAGGTGCGGTGGGAGCCCTCCTGGTGTACGACATCACCAAGCACCTGACCTACGAGAGCGTTGAGCGCTGGTTGAAGGAGCTCTTCGACCACGCCGACCCCAACATTGTGGTCATGCTGGTGGGCAACAAGTCCGACCTGGAGTCGGAGAGGTCGGTGCCCACGGAGGATGCCAAGGACTTTGCAGGTTCGTTCTCCATAATGATGTCTTCTTTTTTCGTTTTGTTTTGTTTTGTCCAATCACATTTCAGCCTCTGTGTTGCCATGTCAGTCTAATCTGCCCACCTCCTTCAGAATCAGCAATACTGGCTGATGTAATTGAAACTATTTTTTGAACCTATCATGTTTTGAGATTCACAGCACAAGCAAATTGGCCCTGAATGATGGCAGAATTTTTCCGTCCTGATTGGTTGGTCAGACCAGAGTTGGTCAGTTTGCCTAGCAAAACACATGTGTAGCAATCGGCATACTCTAGTACGTTTATTAATCAGCATCTTAGTTGTAGTTGAAATTATCCAATAATCCAATTTGGGTATTTAATACTTGACGCATTTAGCCATTTGCAGCAGTAAGAAGTTAATATTTTGTGTATAATTAATATGACAACTTTATTACTTTTCATGTACAATTAATACCTTCAAAAACACATTTTGCTGCTTGCTTTCGACTGAAAATGACATCACAGAAAACAGGTGAGCCGTGATTGGTAGCTACCTGAACTCTGAGCACTTGTGATGTAATTTTCAGTTGACAGCAAGTGGCAAAATATGTTTTTAAATGTAGCAATTGTGCATGAAAAATAAAGAAGTTATGAGATTAATTGTAGAAAAAATATGAACTTCTTACTCCTGAAAATGGTTAAATGGGTAACCCTTTAAATAAAAGGTCCTGTTCAAAATGGTAAAACGTTACTGAAATCTAAAGAGTTAGCTAGATACTGTATATGTTTAAAAATATATATTTTTTCTTATTTGTGTAGAGAAACATGGTCTGTTGTTTCTGGAGACCTCCGCTTTGTCGTCAACTAACGTGGAGGCTGCGTTCAACACTGTCCTAACAGGTAATTCCAGTATTTTTCATTTTATCTTGGTATATGTAAAACATCTAATCTATATCAATAGTTACCTCCACCAAGGCGGAAGAAATCCCAAGCATGCTAAATCATTGACTTGCTGGGAAGTGTTGTTCCACTCCAGTCCTGTAGGTGGTGGTAATTGACTTTAAAAAGTGTTTGCCAATTGCCACCCACAGCAATCTTATTTCAATCTCATCTCATCACGACGACGTTGATGGTGCAAAAGGACAAAATCAATCCATTGATACTTATATATGTATACTGATGCAGATATCCACAAGAAGGTGAGCAGTAAGGAAGTGTCTCGAGGCTCCATCAGCGCCGTCACCTTGAGCCCCCCCAGAGTGGAGCCCACCGAGGAGAAGAAACCTTGCTGCAAGAACATCTGAAGGAGTCCGAGGGGACGGTGCAGATCCGGGTCATGAAACGCATGGCCTCCTCTTCAAAACTGACTGATTCGAACCTGCGCAGGCGGGTGCAATGTGAATGAATAACATATTCCGCCTGTTGTATTATTACATCCTGGGTTAGCTGTAATTTAAATAACACAACTGGAAGGCGTTCTGTTTTTTTAAGGTACTCGTTTTAAGAGGGGAAGCTTTGCTCGGTGGCGAATGTGAGGTGCGTGTGTTCTTGCTGAAATAAATGATTTGTGATCAAAATGTTGGCTACGACATGTTAACTGTGCATCATTATCCATCTATCTGTCAATTATACACTATACCCATTTAAGCATACTGGAAAAAAAAACATCTGCACACAATATAATTTCCATATTTTATTGGATTACATAGTCCTCATATAGAAAGAAAAATCACATGTAGAATGTTGTTTAAGCGCTAGCTAACATTGGCTTGACTTTTATGCTATCATTATGAACTGATAAACAAAAAAATGCTAAAGTAGCTAATCAAATTAGCATAGCATCATATTAGACTTAAAAAAATTTCAGCAGATTAGACCAAGAATTTTTGCCACAGACCATTCATGTAGCCAGCAATGACCCTGCAGGGGGTGCTATGGTGGGAGTGAATAAACAAAAGTACAGTATTGCTTTGGCGCCATCTTGTGGCATCCTGGTGCCAAGGAACTATGTTGAAATGAGTTGAGAAGCTTCATTTACCACCTTGTGGCATATGTAGGTAATGATAAACCGTTTTGGGGGCGTCACTTATGGGTTTATTTTTTATATTAGGTTTTCCAATCATTGTGTAAACTGTAATTAAATAATAGATATAATTTGTATTGTGATTTATTGGTGGTATTTAGTATGATTGCTATTAATATTATTTTAAAAGCAATTTTTGTTCCTTGGCTTTCAACACAGCATGAGACTCTGCCCTAGTTTTTGTATGTGATTGTTTTTGTTTTATTTTATTTATGTTACTTTCAGTCTACTTATGTTGAATGTCAAATTTTATGTACAACGCTTTGCTTCAGCTGTAGTTATATTTAAATACAAAATGTATTATTTAATGCAGTATTTATTTAAAAAGACGTACCAAAAAAAAAATTGTGTTTTTTTTTTTAGAGGGTATTTTTTGGGGATATGTACAAGTACATACATACAACTACTACTTAGGTTAGTCACAGCACTAATTAAACTCGTAAGTTAATGTACTACAGGGAGTAAAAGTTAAAAAAAAAAAAAAGTCACAGAAAAAAAATACCGAAGTCAAGTAAAGCGCAAACACGAGCTGCAAACTGTGCTCGAGTACTTGTTTATGTGCTCACTTGAGTCTTCTCCCTTAGTATCACCTGTTGAGGCTGTGAGCCGTCTACGTCATCCACAGAAACCCAAATCATAAGTGACACGCCGACGGACCAATCGCGTCTAGGCGCGTGACAGGTGTCTGCCGGCACCCGACCAATGGGAGCCGAGTGGAGGCGTGACAATCAGGTGACGTCACGACGCTGCCGCCGCTCCGGTTTGCGGCAACTAGTGACAAGAAAGCAGAGACAGAACGAGGAAGACGACGACGAGAAACTTTGGCTCACTTTTGCCTTTTTCCAAGGGGAAGAGGAGACGACATCCCTCTGACGACGTGTTGACGTTCGCCTCCCGCTGCCGTGTCATCGTTTCTGTGCTGATACAAGTTCGCTCGACTTGGACAAAGCGTGTGGAGTGAGGCGAAACTATGACGGGCCGAGAAGATGAATATGATTATCTCTTCAAAGGTGAGTCGCACCATTTTGTCCCCCCGCCCCCATCATTTTATTTGGCTACGCTTAGATTTACCTGCGTTCGCATGATGACGAACACGTCTACTCGGACGACTTTACATCTGTCGGAGACGACACCTGTTGCGACACATGTAAGCACTTTTTAAAGCACTCCCCTGGCCATTACTCCAAACATAACCTCACTTCTGTGAAGCTAAGCCAACCGGCATATGATGTGGCGAGGAGTCATCTTGCACAAGCTGGTGACGACGTCATCATCTTTGGACAAGGTGACGGTCACGTAAGGCTCCCAAAACGCAACGAAAAAGAATATAACCAAAATTTGCCCGGTCTATTTACTGGGGTAAGACAAATATCATGTGACAAGTTTGACAACCAGAAAAACAACCATAAAGGGCGTCTGTGCTCTGTTTCAAGACCCAAGATGATAAACAGTACCGTTCTAAAGTTTGGGGTCATGCAGACATGTGATTTATTTTGGCCATTTATTATTATAAAAGAAAGGACCAGATATCGACATATTCTGCGTATAAACCATTGTAAAGTTTGGGTAGCCTCGATTTTATTTTATTTTTTTCACCCCAAGAATAACACGTGTCAGTAATATGTACAGGTAGATGTAAAAGTACATAATGTTTAAAGGTTTAGAATTGCATAGAAATGTCCAATTTCATTTTAAGGAAGCCCCCTTTATTATTATTATTATTATTATTATTATTATTTGACAATAACTCGACTTCATTTACATAGCACTTAAAAAAAAAAGACAATACCAGCTGTAACAAAATGTTGTACAAAATGAAGTCCAGTAAAGTAATGAAGAAAACGTTCTTTTTTGTAATTAAAACATATTTATTAATTTAGTTAAAACAAATCTGCCTTTCACTTTGTCACCGGTATAGATATATTTGAAATTAATAAACATTTTTTTGGGATACATTTGTTAATCTCATCCCAAATGATTTCTTAAGGGACACTGGTTGGGAATCACTGGTCTAAGACAATGTTAATGCCGTAAAAAAACCAAACTGTTTTTCTTTCAAATAATGACATTTCTAAGTCCCCCAAACTTTTGAGCGATATCTCCTGAAACAAGGAGGTCATACTATCACCACGACACACAGCACTATCTTTAACTTTTGGCCCCTATCCTATTTCACTCTCAGAACATTGAGAATGAGCTGAATGTTTTTTTCTTTCCAGATAAGATAGGTGTCTTAATGCCTTTTGTTCAACACTAGCACAACTGCAGCTGCTACGTGGCTTACGACACACACAAAAAAACAAATTGTCAAAAGGAACAGGCTGGCATCACCTGGTGCAAACAGTCGTTCATATTTGTACCTTGACGTGAATAAGAGGAACTTTAGAGCCTTAAACAAGGCAGCGTTGTCAAACTGGAAATACCTGCATGAAGTGTGTGTGAATGTGAGTGTGCGTGTTCACGTAAAGCCATACAAAAGCTTTGTCGCAGAGCAAAGAGAAGATGAGATTTGATTCCGGGCCGGGTGGCATCAGCAAAAAAATGATAGTGACAAAGTGCGGTTGACAGTCAGGTGCCTTGGGTTTTATTGCGTTTGAACTTTTTCCGCCTCTCCTTTTGTCCCCTGTTTTGCGCCTCTGCTGTTTGCTGCAAGTCAAGCCGGACGAGCTGCACTCACTGAGTCACACTTCCACCCCCCATTTGGGCATCGTCAGCACAGGAAGTCGTCCACAGCTGTCCGTTCCGAGGCTTCCTTCATTGCGTCTTTACACTTTACAAGCCAGAAATATCATCCGAAGCAT
Organism: Festucalex cinctus; assembly: GCF_051991245.1. Classification (NCBI taxonomy): domain Eukaryota; kingdom Metazoa; phylum Chordata; class Actinopteri; order Syngnathiformes; family Syngnathidae; genus Festucalex; species Festucalex cinctus. The sequence goes on along the minus strand of NC_135417.1, from coordinate 2,135,788 downwards.
TTGTTTATTTGCATATAAGTATGCGTTTAAATGACAATAAAAAGACGGTATCCCACAGGGATCAATACTAGAGCCTTGAGAAGTCCATCTTCTAAATACTTCACAAATACAATACAACAGCTATAAATCTGTAAATATAAATGCTGTAAATCTGTTCATTTACATCATTTTGCAGCCTTTGATTGAGTCATTTATACTCAGTTGAAGCAGTTTAGTAAAAATATTTCTTGCTATTAATATTTTGTTCAGAATGAATTTGGTAACTTCATTATTTTTCCATATAGATTTAATACTTTTAAAAACACATTTTTCCACTTCTTGTCGATTTAAAGATGACATCACCTGTGCTAAGGAAGTAGGTAACGACCAATCATGGCTCACTGCTTCCTACTCCTACTCCACGGACATTCAAGATGAACTGAGCGAGCAGTGTCTGGGATAGTATGGGATGGATAACGATAAAAATTAATGACTATTCTAAATAATGGATATGATTGATGCGTTATAGTAATGGGTCGATGGGGACGGGTCTCGAATAAGCTTCGGCTTCTACCCGTCAGCCCTTCTTTCGGATGTCAATGTTGCAAATGATGTGATGTGATTGATGTAAGCTGTAATGTGTCCGAAAGGAAAAAATGAATAAACTAAACTACTTCCTCAGCACAGGTCCATAAAAAGTAAAAAGTCATTTTACAATGAAAAATGACGGTGTCCCACAGGGTTCAATACTAGAACCTTGAAGTCCATCTAAATGCTTCACAAGTACAGTACAACTGCTTCTGTTCATTTACAGCATTTTGCTGCCTTTGCTTGAGTCATTTATACCTCATTCACTCCCAGCCATTTTCACTGTAGCAATCCCCTTCTCTCCCGGCTATTTTATTGGATTTTGACTGATTTTGCAAGGCCCACAGAATATTGTGGAACCTGCCAAAAGAAAGATTAAAGTATCTTCTTTCATCAGAAAAAAAAGTATAGTTCTGTCTGTTTCCGTTTTTCAGCAATTAGCATTAGAATGTAGCTAAGTTTCATCATTATTCATAAATCTGCTTAGAATTGTTGGGAAAAAGCTTGTTTTAACCATGGCCCTGGTTGATCTATTGCACTCTGTTACCACCTGCTGGCCGTTTTTTTAATTACTACCATTGTTTTCATCCATTCTCTGCAGTTGAGAAGCCGCATCAAAGCCTTCTGTATGCTCTAGCTGCTAGAGCATACAAATATGTCTTTGGGACACTTATTGCATTTAAAATAGAACATATTTATACGTTTTTGGGAGCAAATGAGTTAATTCTGGACAAAATGTTAACTTTTTACGACCGAAGATGGCTCAATGAGTCAAGTATCCCTTTAAGACTAATTTTGAGTTGTTTAAATTGATATATTTGCACCATTTCTTATTTTAAAATGAGTAATTTAATAAATATTGTTTGGTCCAAAAGGAACTTTCATAATTATAGTGTTTCAAAGAAATTTATGTGTTAATATTTTAAACATTTTCTTGTTGTGTACCCCCCAAAAAATGCTTCTCCTAATCATGCTATTGCAAATTACTAAATTAATCATGATTAATATTTTCTTCATAATCGAGCAGTCATCGATACAATGTCACTTATACACGCCTACTCACAAGCACATTGTTGGCATTTCTGCCGACAAAAGACATCATCAGGCTTTCCTGACAGCGCTAATGTCAAAACCTCAACCCACATTTCTTATTACGTGGATCCTCACATAAGGTATGAAGACAATCCTGGGAGGATGAACCTGTTTGGTCAGATTAGATCAGAGCCAGCCCTATGGAATCCCCTAAATGATTTTTTGTTTAATTAAAATGTTTATAGAAGTTCAGTTCTAAGTATAACAAATCAAAGCAAGAAATATTGCTACAAACCTGCTTCAACTTAGTATGATAAAACAGACTGCCCATGACTTTTTACGCCATATTTGGTCTAACTAACACGTTGCAGCGGTGTTGAAATATGACTTGGTTTGTTTGTCAATGTCGTTGCTGTAAGCCGGAGCGTTAAACTTCCTATTTCGTAAAGGTGGGATGGCGTCAGGCTGACTCACTTGGAAAAAAAAATCAGACTATGAGGAACTTGGTAGCACCAAATAAAATCATGATTCATTCTTGAATATTTTAAGAAATGTAATTGTTTGAATTCATAGCAGTGAACAATGGCGGTCTATTTTGATGCAGAGACTAACTCTATTATTCCTCCTTTGTTTTTTTTTTTTTTTTTTTTTCTCCCGCCATTAGTGGTGCTGATCGGCGACTCGGGCGTCGGGAAGAGCAACCTTCTGTCCCGCTTCACCCGCAATGAGTTCAACCTGGAGAGCAAGAGCACCATCGGCGTCGAGTTTGCCACACGCAGCATCCAAGTGGAGGGCAAAACCATCAAGGCTCAGATCTGGGACACTGCGGGACAGGAGCGATACCGGGCCATCACTTCTGCGTCAGTCCGCTGCACATATTTGATATTTCACTCATTCACTGCCATTGACGGTTATAGACGTCATTTTCAGTGATTGTCTTCCTGTTGCTTTTTTGTCCAGGTACTACCGGGGCGCTGTGGGAGCGCTGCTTGTCTACGACATCGCCAAGCACCTGACGTACGAAAACGCCGAGCGCTGGCTGAAGGAGCTGCAGGATCACGCCGACAGTAACATCGTCATCATGCTGGTGGGCAACAAAAGCGACCTGCGCCACCTGAGAGCTGTGCCCACCGACGAGGCCAAGGCTTTTGCAGGTGACCACACCAGATGATTAACATGCCAAACCATTTCAACTTCTCCATTTTTTTTTTATTCCAGGCTTCTGATGGCAATATGTGCTTTTTTTTTTTTGTAAATAGAAAAACATGACCTGTCTTTCCTGGAGACGTCTGCCTTAGACTCATCCAATGTGGAGAACGCCTTCCAAACTATCCTCACAGGTAACTTTTGGCGCTATCATCATAACAGAACTCACAAAAAAAGTGCCAAGGAATTTTGCCCAAATTTGAGTAAGAAGTTGGCCATTTTGGCTTCATGCAGCCATTATGGGTGAATTCCAGGGCTTTTATTTTGACAAACTCTGACCGGGGAATTTTCACAAATGAGCCCTGATTGGAAGCAAGTATCCAAGACAGATGGTCGAAATTGCAATGTTTTTTTCCCTGCATGTCAATTCTAATTTCCTCAATAAATTTGATTTCGAGTCACAAGAGTTCATTTCAGTTTCGATCCCCCCCCCCGCCCCCCCTCCCCCCCCCAACTTGATTCACTTCAATCTGATATAGGTTAAAGGAATATTGACTCATTGAGCCATTTTCTGCAATAAAAAAAAAAAAAAAATTACACCCAGACAACAGGTGAGCCATGATTGGCCGTTAACTACTTCCTCAGCACAGGTGATGTCATCATCAGTCGACAGCAAGTAGAAAAAAAATACTTTTTAAAAGTATTAATTGTACATGAAAAATAACGAAGTTATCAAATTCATTCTGAGCAAAATATTAACTTTTCACAGCTGAAAATTTTTCAATGAGTGAAGTCTCCCTTCAATTAGAGAACATCGATTCACTTAAATGTCAAGAACATGATAAAAACTCCACAAATATTAAATTCTGAAGTACATTTTAGCACGTTATAATCACTTGTGCTACACAAACGTTGAAATCAGCAAGGATGAGATCAAAATATTTTCATAATTCTAATTCAATAATTATAAATATAAATTTGAAAAGATTCTGAATTGTCTAAAAGTGCAATAAGTCAGGTCTTACCTAAATATAAGAAATATACAATACTCTAAAATAGTTTCAAGTTCATGTGAACAGTACATTTCAAGAAAATTAACATTAAAAATTGGCCTTTAAAAAAAATCTATTTTCTTTAGGATTTATGGGAAAAGGAGATATTAAAATAATTGTTTCATGGTTTTAGAAATTGATATAGGGCTTGTAAAGGAAAATCTATTCTATGGATTATTATTATTTTTTTTTAAACCCAGCACTAGTGAACATAAGATGCATGAAAAAGTCTCAAGGATCAATTCTATCATCTGCCTGTAGATGGCAGCAACATCCATGTCATCTTACCTCTAAGCGTCTCACAATTATTTTCTCTGTCGGCCTTCCTGCACCTGCTTTGTATTAGTTCACATCAATGGATACATGTGACGTGTAGCTGATTTGCAATTGAGTTAATGACCACCTTGCTTCACTTCCGTCTGACGGTTTTGCACCTGCCGTTAGACAACTTTGTGATGTCTCCGCATCCAGTCTTGGATGTAGAAATGACATCAATGCAGCAGCTAATGGGCTCACCAGGAGATGGAAAAAAGAAAGTGTGTGTATTTATTTAGTGGCAAAAGCGTTTTACATACATTGCATAATGCTCTCCCTCTCTCTCTCTTTGTCCTCGCTCAGCCATCTACCGCATCGTGTCCCAGCGGCAGATGTCGGGACGTAGCGACTCGGACTTCTCGCCCGCCTCCAACGTGGTGCCCATCACGGTGGAGCCCACCCAGAACGCGTCCAGCAAGGGCATGTGCTGCCAGAACAACTGAATATAGATGCAGACATACAGAAAGACAGACAGACAGACAGGTGGGAAGACCAAAGAGGTGGGTAGATAACCACTTCGCTTCTTCACAAGGACTATTGTAGGGAGGCGGCGTATGTGCATGTGTCCATGTTTAACCCTCCTGTTACATTCTCAGGAAAAGGTTCCTGGGTCATTCTGACGCGTTACAAAAAAAAAAAAAAAAAAAAAAAAACTAGGGTTGCAAAATTCCTGGTAAATTTCCGGAAAGTTTCTGTGGGGACTTTTCCAAAGTTTACATGGGAATGAATTGCAAATTGGGGCTAAATGATTCTCCTCCATTTATGTCAATACTTGGCATCAAAATTCCACAAGATGGCGGCAAAGTCATGTTGCTCATTTTGTTTTGTCATAAACGGACATCCATGCAAAATAAATAATCGCTCCTTGCCTACGTGAATATGTTTAAGTGTCCCATTTTGAGCCAACCTTCAAAGTTTCCAAGTTTGAAAATTCTCAGAATTTTGCAACCCTATTTGTATCTCATGATTGATTATGCACCGTTGCCATCAATATTTATAATCACTACACTTACTACTTATTAATTCATCTTCACAATGTTGATATGACATAAGAGGAGGGTTAAATGGAGAAGTTGAGGAAATGTTGGTGCACGTGAAGTTTCGCAATCCCAGTTTTGTCAAAATTAAGATTACGTGATTAATAATCCCCCTAAAAAGACATTGGAATTTCCCGCCACCGTCGCTCAAACCTTCCCAAAGACTGTCCACACTTGAATCAATTGCTAAATGTTTCGTCCAGAAATATTTATTGAACACTAGGTTTTATCTTTTTAAGTGCATTGATTTTCATAAATGCGCACACTGGATCCTGGTCTGACGTTTTCAGATTCTTCTGGTGGGAGTTGGGGGCTCAAAGACAGCTCCGCCTTCTCGTTAGACAAATGGGTTGAACAGCCTTGTCTCATTTTCATGTAAATACTGGAGAAGTTTTTAACTGCTTTCTGTTTTAACTGGACCAGGAATTCATCTTTTTTTTTTTTTGTTTTTTGTTTTTTGTTTGCCTTCGGGAGGTCAATCCTCTCGCTTGCATGTCTTTCCTGTGGGAGGGATTTTTGTTTGTTTGTTTTTTAAATAAAGGCAGACAGGTTTTTAATGTGTGTTAGTAAGGGTTTGATTTAAATTGCACACAATCTGCAAGTGTGTGTTTACTGTGTGGCCTTTAAACTGGGTGGTGTAGGATAAGGCTTTTTTTTTCTTTTCTTTTTTTTTTACAAAAAGAAAAAGCAAACAATTATTCTAATATGTATATTGGCCTACATATGTACAAATAAATCTGATTTGTAATAGAGTGTCTCTAATGTCTTTTTGACGAGCTTTTAAACAAAGCACAGTCTTTCATTTGGTATAATTGAATGAAATTTCTTATGTACACTAATAAGAGAATATTAACTTCCTAGCCAGGCAATTTCACTTCATGTCTTCTCCTAATTTAATTTGATCGCTGAGAGGCGTACACACAATTTTAACCTTGTGGGTCAAATTGACCAGCTTTAAAAGATTGTTCTTTCTTTTTTTTATGGACTGATCATTGCTGTGGTATTATATATTTTCAAGTGGAATCCAACCGTTTACTGCCATTGACGAATATCATCTTCAGGTGCAATATTGGGTAGGCACGGATACTTGTTTGTGAAATCCAAGTTGCCTTATAACTGTAATGGCAAACGGATGCCAGTAGATGGCAGCATTTGGATTTAAGATCAACAGCTTTTAGGTGGTGAATCTCGTCATGTCGATTATGAGGAATTTACAGGACGTTTTAAAGCATCTCACAATGTATGTATGTTATGAGCACGTCACAGTAGGTAGCAGAAAGTTTTTGTTGTGATTGTCATAAGTTTACGCAATTGATGTAGTGAATGAGGAACACTGTGCAGAAAAGTCCAAGTCAGTTATGGTGCTTTTCATAGTGATATATTGGTAAATTATTATTTTGACATCAAAAGCCCTTTATTTCTATTTCCTGGTGGAAAAAAAGGACGACACAATCTGTTGTTGGCGATCGATCAATCAAAATGCTCTCAAACCACTGGCAATATAGGAAATTTTGCTTTTAAAACTGCTAGCAGAGAATGAATTAAAAGGGGAAAAAATTATTATATTGTTTATGTTGGCCATATAATTTAATGTGTTACAGTGTATATATATTAGGAGTGTGACGATATATTGATATCGTGATACTTTGTCTCCGGATAGATCATCGATACATCTACGCAAGTATCGCGATATTTGTCGTTAATATACACCCACTATAACGTCCTGATCGTTCATTACTTATTAAGCAATTATTTTGCGGGCCACTACGGGGAGCGCCTAATAAGAGTGGCGGGGAAATGGGCGGAAGTCTTCAGGTGAAGAAGACTCATCAGCTTACTTTTTATTATTATTATCCATCCATCCATTTTCTTGACTGCGAACTCCTCACAAGGGTCACGAGGGAGCCTAACCCAGCTGGCTTCGGGCAGTATGCAGGGTACACCCTGAACTGGTTGCCAGCCAATTACAGATTATTATTATTATAATTATACGCACACACAAACACACATATATATATATATGTATATGTGTATATATATATATATATATATATATATATATATATATATATATATATATATATATATATATATATATATATATGTGTATGTATATATATATATATGTATATGTATGTGTGTGTATATATATATGTATATATGTATATATGTGTGTGTGTGTGTGTATATATATATATATATATATATATATATATATATATATATAAATATAAATAAATCACCACCAGACATTGAGAAGCCCATAGCTGTAAATTGAGAAGTAGTTTGTTTGTTTAAATCCTGTATTTAAAAAGTGCATTTTCCTGAATGAAACCGGCAAACAGCCCCTTTAATTATACTGGGAAAAAAATGGGTATTTAAAAACCCGTTCCTATTATATTTCATCTGTCATCACAACTTTGCCCCAATTTATCATGCATTTACTTATCTATTGTATTTTCTAATATTTGCCCCAATGTAATCTTTTTTTAATGATTAAACATGTATTAAGTTATACATATTAACCCGTGCTATTTTATTATTTTTTTTAATACTGTACCACTTTTTGCAACTCTCAAAAAAAGCACAACTCATTTCCATTTCCGCAATCATTTTCATTTTCTTTTTATTAGAAACATTTACAATACATTTTGTATCTTGGAAAAATAACAAAGAACCAGAACTAACATGGAGCAGATACATTAATAATAATAATAATTAATCATAAAAATGTCTTCCAAAAAATGTAATTCACAAAAAAAAAACCTGTGCTATAAGAAATAAACCTGCAATATCACATGCCTCGTCGAGGGCATGACACACTGTAACAGAGTTCAAAGTTGTTGTTTTTTTTTCTTTTGTCATTTTTGTTCCCATCCATCAAAAAAAGTTGACGGTCAGCCACAGAGCGCCACACACGCGCGTGAGGGGGTAGGGGGGGTGGGGCGACCCTCTTTTCACCGTTTACAGAGAAACCAGAAACTAACGCCAGCCCGATGACGCTGGCCCGTAAACTAACGCACGACCACCACTATTAGACCGGCATGAAACACTCACGCACACACTACTTTGTGCTGCAAATATTGGAAAACGCTACCAAGAGACAAACTGTCGATCGGCCGTCTTCGGAGGAAGATTGCGAGTTTTCACCTTTGGCCCCGTCACGTTGCAGCAGGAAATTTTGTCAAGTTTTGACCAATAAATAAACAAACTACAGGAAGTTCAAGTCGATTTGCTGTGAGGCGAATGCAAATACTGGATACTTGCCATTCAAAAGTATTGGAACAGTGAGGATAATTCCTTGGCGCATAACCATGGAGCCCCTAAGGCGACAACATGGTAGGAAAAAAACAAAACTTTGCGTTCCCTCGCAAAGATTGCGAGAACGCAAAGTTTACGAGATCTTTGCGAGATACGAGTTAATGTACTTCCGGGTCATCTTCCATGTGACCAAAAGCGACGAGGATGGAGCGTGTATTTTCCCACTGCTTTGTTTACACACTTCATCCTCGTCGCTTTTGGTCACATGGAAGATAACCCGGAAGTGTTTACGGAGCCCCTAAGTGTAGGTGACATGGCAGGGGGGAAAAAATAACTTTGCGTTCCCTCGCAAAGGTTGCGTTATCTCGCAATCTTTGCAAGGGAACGCAAACGTTTTTACGAGGGAACGCATTTTTTTTTTTTTCCTTACCATGTTACCTTAGGGGGCCTCCGACCGTAAAATACAAGGCAGGGAACGTCAGTTTTTTGTTTCCTTCTCAAGTACATAAAGTGAATCAACTTTTAGCAATTTTTTCACTTTTTACAAATACATCTAGTATTTTTTTTGTCTATGAAATTAAAGTTTGTAACTCGCTGTAATGACTAATAGATGCCTGTAGATGGCAGCGTTGCATTGACTTGGATTTGTGATCACAACCTTTGAGTTTCCCTCAATTTTTGGTCTGATGTATTAGCTATTATTTCAAGATATTTAACAACGTAGCGTTATTTGTGATGAGTTTTCAGCAAACCAGAAGGAAGTTTCCTCACTGTTCATCCATCCAATGTGGGGACTGACCGGCAACAAAACTCGCCACCTTTTGACCTCCGAAAACGCTCCCAACTATGAAAATCTAGCCTAAGTGACCACGTGACATACATGCAAACTAGTACAGTAATGAGCCTGTTGTGTGTGCTATCTAGTTACAGTACATTGATCTACTAACGCAGTGCGCCCTCTTGAACACCACCAGGCTTTGTTTTGCCTTCGAGGGCCCGCCTAACCCGCTAAAATTCGGTCTTCGTCAAGCTGCTCTGTCGCTGTCGATCAAAGAAACAAAAGCAGAGTTGTAGATGTCCAAAATGAAAAGTTGTACACAGTCAAAACCTAGACCTTGATTTTGGATTTGGAATCACAGAGGAAATGTGTAATGCAGTAAGTCAGTACCATGGGTTGACAGTTGAAGGCATATGTGTGTATGGGGGGGAGCGGCAAGGGGGATTTACTAATGCAGGACATGAATAATAACAATAATAGTAATAATAATAATAATAATATAATCGAGGCACAAGATTGATGCTCTGTGACTAAAATATCTCCAAATTCTTAAAAAATAGTCTATTCTGTTGTGGACGCGGCACATGTTGTCCAGCGTCCATAACTGTCATAAATAAAACTTTTTTTTTTTTTTTTTTTTTTTTTTTATTACGTAGAAACTGACTTCCCCCAATCTTGTTTAGAAATATATTAACTTCTTGTCATTTGAATTAAAAAACAAAAGGTCTTTAAATAGGTTTGTTTTCTTAAATAACATCCAGATACTGACTTCTTTTCCTTCTCCCCACTCTGTGTTCTAAGAAATAAAAACCAATGTTAGCAAAATAGATCTGACAAAACTGTAATGTTTTTTTTTCTTTGTCATTTTAAGTTACTTTGTATAAATGTATGCGGAAGAACTCAAATATATTGAAAACTTGTCACAAATTCTTTCCCCTAAACTACCCCCAAAAAGCAACAAAAACTTAAAGCTTGTAATTAAAAAAAATAAAAAATAAGGAGTGCATTAGGTTGAGTGTTTTCTCCGTACATTCAAATGCATTACTTGCTCGATTTTCGTAAAAAGTTGGTTACAATTGCTTAAGTACATCCATTGAGAATAAGGATTTCCTATCACTCCTTCAAAGAGATTCTACATAAATGCATAAGTCCATTTTCATAGCAAGAAAAAACACCAACAGTTTCTATTTCGACTAAAACAGAAAAATCGTAATACAATATCGTAAAAAATAATACTAAGAAAAAATTAACGACTCCGTCGCAGCGAGTCGTCTCCGCCGCCCCTTTCAAGTCGCTCGTGTCTCGATCCAAAGTATTTCATACCAGCCCGAGCTGCACAAATGAAACTTACGCACATTTCTTAACAATCCTATTTTTTTGTTTATCGATTAAACTACGCTGCAAATACTTTTATACCATTTGGAAAAACCCACATTTGCCTTGAGGTCGTAAAGCTTTTTGTATGCGGGTAACTCTTAGCTATACGGTACGATATCTTGCTAACATGCAGTGGAAAACTCCAAAGTCAACTCTCAAAATTGTCCTCGTTTTACATCACCCCTCTTTTGGGGATTGTGACCCATCCATGACCCGACTGTGGGGCGTCCCAAACCTGATATGTTTCACAGATTTGCGTTCACAATGTACGATAACGTGTTTATAACACTACTAAGTTGGCTCTGGTCGTACGTTGGTCTTTGGCTACATGTGACCGTAATACAAAGCAGAGGCGAAGTCTGGAAGCTACGCTAAAAGCTAAGACGCCCGTTAGCGCCATTAGCATTTGTTAGCATCCACGTTCGTCTTCTCAGTGCCGTTCAGAAATCCTGAAACGAGTGCTTAATATTCAACATATCACGCAAAAAAAGACCCTGAAGAGCACAGCAATTATCCTGAAAGGTTTTTTGTATTTTTATTTTTATTAATCAAACAGCTGCGACGAGCTACCAAATGCTAATATGCTAATAGTCAAAGTAGTCTGAATAGAATATTACCGTTTATTGCTTCACCTTAATGTACATAGAAATGTGTCTTCATTCAGGGGTTATTATTATCATCATTATTATTATTACACATACAATTCATCGGAACTTTTACGTATTTCGGATTTATACAGTAGAGGCTTCATAAAGGATATAGTAGTGTCTGATTATTTATATATTTAGATCAAATACTAAGTTAATCCCTTGAAATAATATTTGTTAAACGTATGATCTATCTCATAAAAGCTACTATTCAAGTAAAAAAAAAGTGATGGGTAACACGCATAATAATAATAAAAGATTTTCTTTTTTTTTTTGTCTGTGCTAAATTGGCGTAGTAATTCAAAAGCTTTGTGGAAGCAGGACGTCCGATGCACAAATAAATGTTTGTTATTTACAAAGAGTTTTTGAATACTCAGTATATAAAGAGGCAGCCCTCTCTCGTCGTGATAGCAACAAGAAATACAACATAAAAATAAATGATAGGGAATCCTTATGTGCATGTCTTAAATTCTAGCAAATATTTCACCATCAGTGGTCGGTTTGGTATTCGTCAAATGCGCTTTTGTTCTTAGTAAATAAGGTGCTTTACTGTTGATAGTTATTTTTGTGTGTGTGTGTAGATAAGTGTTTTTAACCCTGCTGTTAGGTTTGTTTCTCAGGAACCTCAACAATGTTCTTGGGTCAGTTTGACTCGTGACGTAATTCAGCTAAAATAAATAAATAAAAAAAAAACGGTCAGAAATGGGGTGGGGGGGTAGAGTCTCATTATTAGCTCCATTATGAACATTTCATAGCCAATATGTGACCATTCATAACCCCAAAACTACTTTTAATTGTTTTTTTTTTTTCTTTCATGTGAAAACGGGTCAATTTGACCCGCGACATAACAGGCTGGTTAACTGTGTGAGTTCCTGAATCCCCTCCTAAACTATGTGTGATTCACATTCTTTCACTTTTGAAAAGTTGTGTTAAGCGGGTGGTGCAACGAAAGGCCAACTTGTCAGCTTAAATGGCATTATTGGAATTAAAAAAAAAAAAAAAAAAAAAGTAGTATTAAGGCATAAAACAAAAATACTAAGATTTTTTTTTTTTAATGACTGTGCTGTGCAATTTTTCCATAGAATGATACTTTATTTCTACTCTGTCTTCATAAAATTTAAGGTACTTTTATTTTGTAAGTGTTCCACGTGCTTTGCTTTGTTTGGCTCTTAAGAGGGGGGCCACGGAGGGGTTGAGGGGGGGGGAGGGCCTCTTGAGGCTGGGACACAATTTAAAACTGTCTTCTCTGGGGTAAGATGAAATATCGATTATCGCGATACTTCACATCATTATCACTGTATCAGTCGACAACTATTTAGTATTGATAGCTGATACTTTCAAAACAGTTTGACGGCTCAAGCTGAAGTGATATTGCAACACATTCATCTCAGTATCGATACGTCAACATTGATACCGTTAAACAGTTTGAAGTCGATGCATGTTATCTTGGGATCGGATAACGTATTGATATCATGATACATTGCGCCATTATCACAGTATGGAGACACCAACGTCGGTTATCGATACTTTGACTCATTGTGGTACTACAGCGAGCAATCTGATTGGACACCGATAGTAAGCAAAAGTTGGAAGTATTTTTTTTTTTTAAATTAGCTTTATTGTGCTGTAAATATCAGCTTGTGTTGTAGCTATCAATACATTGTTTGGTTTGGCATAATATGGAGTTAATCCACCATTCCCACCCCTAGACCCCACCCCCACCCCCCCTACCTTCCCCTTTATTCAACAGCTTAAGCCCCCACCTCCTTACCCTTAACCGTTTGCCCCTCCCCCTCGAGCTCGGGCCTGAGGATAATTTGATTCAGTGAGTGCTGGTTAAATGGGGCGTTTCCTCCGCTTTTCTGTCAATTGCAATTCTCTGATTTCATTCAAGCTAGGGTGGGGAGGGAGGTCGGTGGTCTCCCGTTGGTTGGGGGGCCCCAGTGTCCATAGTGAAGGGGCAGCTGCTGGAGGTCGCTTACAGTAGCTGGCCGGGGAGGGGGTCGGCCTATTTGGATCTGTCACGTAAACCCTGTTTTGAATTTCACAGTTGGTGTGTGTGTAAGAGAGTGAGGAGGGGAGGGGAGGGGGGGGTCACACTACATCTCATGTGATAGGGCCTTTTTTTTTTTTTTTTTTTTAAACATGGCCACGTTTTTCCATCAATGCTGTGGCTTTCAAATCTTGTATGTAGGAAAGGGGGCAAAAGATGGGTATTTTGGGGGTGGGGGAGTGGGGGGCAACGGGGGTTGAATTCCGCCCTCCGCTCCGCACCTGGACCGGCCCATTTGCCTAATTATCAAAAGAGCGCTCGCAAGGCCCCGCTGTCCGAGCGCCCGCAGACAATAACGGTCCGAGGGAGGGTCACACTGTAGGAAAGGGGGTTTGGGGAGGGTGTTGGGGGTCCAGACAAGATATCCACACACCTGCTCCAGCCAGACACGCGATTACCCCCCCCCCCCCCCCCCCCAAAAAAAAAAATCTCGTCTTATTTGCATGAGGTTTGCTCACATTGTCTAGTCACGAATATAATAGTAAGAATAAAAAAAGAAGGGAGCTTGGAGGGGGCTTTTTTGGGGGGTAAATTAGGCAAATAGAATCAGGCCTTCAAGCTACGAGGGGAAGGCAAGCAAGCATCGCCGAATCTTTTCAGCAGATTTCAGCGAGCCATGCGTGATCAATGGCCACCCCCAATGAAATTCGCTCATTTTGGGAACTGAAGAATAGCACCGATAAAATGGCGAATAATTCATGTAATAATAAAAAAATAAAACGATAAATCAAGAGTAGAAGTGCTTTGACTAAAATCCATTCACATTTTCTATTGTCAAAGCATAATAAAATGATTCATTTAAGCATCAAAAAGTGTGATTGAGAACCCTACTTTGGACCCGAGATGATTATATGGTATCCTTCCATATAAACCCACTTCATGGTAATGTGATCATATTAAAAAAAAGTGGAATCATAATAAAATGTTCACATTATGTCGGCCTACACTGTGATTCTGCGTTTAGGAATAACAGCAGCAGTCCCATCGTAAAAAAAACAAAAAACAGAAGAAAAAAAAACAACTAAAACCTGAAAAGGTACTATACTTCTCTTATAAACAAAACTTTTATAAAATATATATGCATATATATGTATATAAAAGAAAAACTGAAAAATATTTCTTATACTTTTTAGTAAAGCAAGCAGTGCCTTGTAAAATAGCTGCTTGATCGTTTTAAAATTTTTCTGAAAAATGAAAAATGTATCGCAAGAATAAGAATAATAATAGCAACTAATTAGCCGGCCGACAAACGAGAGACCAAAAAAAAACAAAAAAAAAACACACAAAACGGGGCTAAAAAGGGACGCGCGGACCCTTAGGAGAATATTCGGATGGCCTGCGAGACCTGCGTGTGGCACACGGGACACTCGGGGTGGTTGAGCTCACAGATTCGGATGGCGCACTCCATGCAGAAGAGGTTGTGGCCGCACGGCACCAGGGCGGCCGTCACTTTGCTCTCAAAGCAGGTCATGCAATCCCGCACGGCCGGCGGCGAGTCCGGCACGGGGAGCCGCCCGGGGAAGCCGCCCTCGCCCGCCGAGGTGGGCTCGCTGTGGGCGCGGCGGGCCTGCGCGTGGGGCGAACCCGACGCCAGGCCGCCGCCGACGGGCGGCTCCGGCAGCCCCGGCGAGAGTCTGGTGAGCGGCAGCGGCAGCCCGCCGAAGCTCTTGGACCGCTGCTGGGCGTAGAACGCCATCTGCTTGGGGTAGTCGGGCTCGCCCCAGCCCTCCGAGGCGAAAAAGGGGCAGGGCTTCTCTCCGGGGCTGGCGAAGTTGCCCTTGCTGTAGACCCCGACGCCCTCGCCGCCCCCGAGCGCGTCGGAGAAGTTCTGGCGGTAGCTGCTGGTGAGAGGTTTCCGCTGCCCCCCTTGGAGGCCCCACACTTGCTGGAGTCGGCTCTCCAGGCCGCCGCCCCCGCTCCCGCCGCTCCCCGCCGGGCTGCCGCCCCCGTTGGGGCCCCCCAGGCAGTCGTTCTCGTTGTTGTGGTCGTGCAGCCCCCCCGTCCGGAAGGCGATGTGCGCCTCGATCTCCTCGCGGGCCCGCTCGGCGTTGCCGGGCGAGCCGGTGATCTCGAAGACCGGGTCCCGGTCCCGGCTGGGGGTGACGATGTACGTGCAGGTCTGCTGCTGGATGCGCTTGATGGTGGAGCCCTTGGGGCCCACCACCAGGCCCACCACGCGGTACGGCACCCGCACCTGGATGGTGGTCTGGCCTGGGAGCGGGGTGGGCGGGGAGCCGCTGAAGGACACGCCCAGTTTGTTGCGCGACGCACGCAGCATGGAGAAGTGCTCGGCGGCGGAGATGATCTCGCGGCGGGCCAGGGCCACGTCCTCCTTGCGGCCCGTGATCAGGAACACGGGCTCCTCGCCTCGCACGGGGGTCTTGATGTAGGTGTTGGTCTTGGCCCGCAAGGCTTTTATCTTGCAACCTGCAGACGAACCGACAAACTGGTTAAAAACTGCTTGTGGATATTCTCTTTCATCGAGGTCAACTATTCAGACAACCAAGTCAAGTCAAGTCAAGCCAAGTCATCTTTATTTATACAGAGGTGGTATCACCCTGACTATGATGGGTGACCAAGGTTATTTTAGTTAACTAAAACTAACAAAAAAAAACTAATATTCAAAAAACAATTTTGTTCAGGAAATAAAATAAAAACAAAATGCTTTTTAAAAACAAAAACTAACAAACTACATTTTGTGTTTACAAACCTAACTAATTATTGCAAAAATGTTCTAGTCTTTGGTAATGAATTTAATGCATGAGACTTTGGGGATGATTTTATATGTAATTTAAGTAGATTTATTTTGATATTAACTGGAATAAGGACGTTGGAAAGTGTGCCACACAGAAGTGATGTCACCTAGCATCAGCCAATAGAAAAGCACCTTCAGATGACGTTGCTCCCATGGTGTTTTTTGACTACCCACAATATGCATACAAAAAAACTAAAACTAATACTGAAACTAATAGAACCAATCTGAAAACTAATTAAAACTAACTCAATTTATAAAACAAAACTCTACTAAAACTAAAATAAAAACAAACTAAAATGAAAAATTCAAACAATAATAACACTGGGTGACCCAATACCAGTCTTACTCGCAGCGGTGACTGATACCGTTTATGGGCCGCCCTCCTGCAGCCATTTTATGAGGGACTAGAAATTAGAAGTTAGATGAATACGAAGTTGCTATTAATATTTTGCAATTTTTTAAACTACAATCATTAAAAATGCATCCACTAGTACATATTTGTGTTTTTATGACTTTGGCGATGGCTGGAGCGCACCACCTGTGCTTCGCAACCAGGAAATGGGCGTGCACAACGGTTGCTCCACAATCCGTTTCTTCTTCGCTACATTAAGGTTTAAAAAAATAAAATAAAAAAATAAAAAATCAGTTTCTTCTTTAGCAGTTACTTCAGGTCTTCCCAGTACACTGTTGTCAATATAGTGCCTCCATAATGGCGCAACATTGTAACTGCAATTAAAATGTATTCCTGCCGAGCTCAATCAACACTGCTGGAGCGCCGTTTTGAGCGCTATCAGTGACTCGGGCTGGAGTGGCGAGCAAATTAGGTGGAGGTGGCCGCCTCTGTATTTTGTTCACAGGAAAAAACCCCGATGCTTTATGACTCACCCCATCACAGAGTTAACCTCCTGAACTCTATGCTGGCAATTTGTGCCCACCTCACTTCCTTTTCAATGAAACTTAACAAGGGCATTTTTAGCTGATTTTGCGATTTTTTTTTTTTTTTTTTGTGCTTCAGATGTTTCACATCAAATTGCACCTTTTGGACAATTGAAACCCATGCAAACTGTTTTTATTTTCCGGATTAAATCACACAATTAAAATGTGGTTGTTACAAGCTTGATTTTAATACCTTTGATTGCACCATAATTCATGTGATTTCATTCAGTGAGTGTTTTACTTACCACTAGTGGGCGCACACGTACCCACTTGGAGTGGTACTTGCGCCACACTTTGAGATAGACTGTTCTAAAGTATGTTTGTTAGCATTTGAAATGCTGTGAGCTTCCTCTCAAGTTTGTGGTATATTTATGGTGTCAACTATTGATACAGGCAAATATCACCTTTTGGTAAATGGCAAATACAATATTTGCAGATTTTCGCACATAGCAAGGATCCAGTGTGTAAGGAAAAAAATGTGGTCATGAGAATACATTAAAAAGAAACAAAAAATAAAGTTAAAAAAAAAAAATCCTGACTTTGGATATGACTTGAGAGTTAAGTAGTAGCCGATGGTGATGTGTCCTCAATTTATGAGGGTTGTAGGGGTGTTAAAAAAAATCGATTCGGCGATATATCGCGATACTACATCGCGCGATTCTCGAATCGATTCAATAATCGGCAGAATCGATTTTTTTTTTTTTTTTTTTTTTTTTTTTTTTTTTTAAATAGGATTCACACCTTGAGCATGGAAGAATGTTATATGAACGGCACATTAAGCCTTAATATTTTTATTTTAATGCTGTTCAAACATGAAACAGATTACAACCTCTATAAGACTGACATTTCAGATAAATAAATAATACATTTTCATATAAATCTTACACTCTACAAGCTTACTGATTAGTATTTTCTAAATATGAATGAAAAAAAATCGCAACAATCGACTTATAAATTCGTATCGGGATTAATCGGTATCGAATCGTGACCATTCTTATCGGGATTAATCGGTATCGAATCGAATCGTGACCTGTGAATCGTGATACGAATCGAATCGTCAGGTACTAGGCAATTCACACCCCTAGAGGGTTGGGTACGTTTTTTTGAGGCTGGAACCCTGTTTTTTGTTTGTTTGTTTGTTTATTTAGTCGTTTTTAACTGGGCAGTTTAATTTTATGTTCTTGTGTGTTGCTGCTGCGTGTGTGTTAAGAAGCAGTTCTTTGAAAGTTTACAATTAATGTTTCATCTATGCTAATTTCCGTTAGCCGATGTATGGCAGTTCGCATGCTATGTTAGCATTAAGCTATACGATTTTTGTTAGACGTTTAACATTTTGGTGTGTGAATATCCATCCATTCTCTTAATAACCACTTACTCCTCACACAACACATAAATATACATTGCCTTTTAAGTGTCAGTTTTACAGTCAACTTGAACTGGGAGTGACAAACAAACAAAAGCATTGATTCTTGTTTGTGTGAGCGAGAGTCTTCTTTTTCTCAGTGATGTTATACGATGGTCTCCTAACAGGCACTCAGGAATAGTTTTTAAAGTGTCTTTTAATAGGTTAGTGTCTCCTAAAATGTTATATGTGGAAGGGGTAAAACTGGTGTCTATGTTGTGGATTTTCACCTCAACAGTACCCTGTATCGTTCTTTGCTTGTCACACAAAACTCATCTAGGATAGACTCCAGGTTGCCCTGAACAGTTTTGTACTTTTACTGTCAATAAACAAGCCAACTTTATGATTTCCAGCTCAAACCCTTGTTAGTGTATGATTATTGAAAACGGTAGTGTTCATTTTAGCACTTTTAAAGCCAACACTTCCTTGTGTACTGATGTGGTGGGCCGGAGGAACCACCGCAGATCTATTTGCAGCATCACGCCCATCTTTCCCAGCTTTGACCTCTCCTTGAACTTGCAACCCGGCTACTCGCAGATCGCTTTTTTAGCCCAATTGTTGCTCGAGCTCCGCTTCTTCTTTTTTTTTTTTTTTTCTATTCACACCTATTTTGTGAAACTGTGGTGAGGCCGGCCGGATGTTTTTCATGCATCCTCTCAGCTGGCCATTGAGAAACAAATGGAGCCAGCGCCCTGGTTATTGACCAGTCGCTCAGGCCTTTTCTTAAAGGGACCATGAGCACGAGTCGGCAGCACTTTTCATACGCCAGAAGGGAAGGGAACGCTTTGGGGGTTTGTTTGTTTGTTTGTTTTTGCTCATTTGAACCCGACATCTGCAAACACACGCGGAGGCAGCCCAGCCGGCCGCGCTGGTTCTTTAACGAGGCTAATAGATGCGGCGGTGTCGCAGAGGATCACGGAGCAACACATTCCTGCGCGCCGCCTTTTAATCAGTACAAATGAGTGTCCCAATTAGACAATTACAGGGGCAGAGATTAATCAAACACACAACAAGAATTTACAGTCGCCCGGGATGCTCCATTTGCAACGGTGGGACCGTTCCTAACAATGCAACTGGGAAAAAGGAGGAAGTACACTAAACTGCTACGTACGTGCAACATACTAGCAAGGTTGCAAAATTGTATGAAATTTTCACTTGGAAATTTGATGTGGGAATTACAAGAATGTATATGAATGAATTGTTTGAAACCAGGAATTTACAACTTGCATATTGTCGCATAATAACATATACACTCATTGGACGAAACCTATCTTAGCATAATTGACAAACAAAAAAAACACAAAAAAAATCCAGTTTCGAATAGTTCCGAAATATCCAAGCTTTTTTGGAAATTCACCAAAAATGTGTCCACCCATTTTGTAACTCTAGTAACGACAAAACATTCACGTGACGATGACAACAATAATTGAAAACGCTGCAATATGCAAGCCAGGCCAGTAGATGGCCATGTAAATAAATCCAATGAATAAACTTTGAGTTTAACTTAGTTTACAATTCTATAAACAAATTAGTTGTAAATAAAAAATGTATGTTCTACCATTATTGTTTTGGTTGAGACAATTATTGCGTGATTTTTATTTTTCATCGTACGACGATTGAAGATGTAATGTGCATGCACGGCCACTAGTTGGCAATGTAAAGAAACGCTCACACTATTTCTCTCATCTTTTGATTGTAACAATCTTTGGCTACAGTATGTTGCTAATTATTCACTCATTCTCAAATTGTCTTACCACTATATTGGGATTATTTTTTTTCCTACTGTCGACTTTTTTTTTTTTTTTTTACTATTTGCTTGACGTATGGAGGCCCAAAAATGTGTGTAGGGGAAAGTTGTGGAGAAAAAAAAACATTTTTTAAAAGCATTATAAATGTGTGCAATGCATGTTGGAATTTTATGGGAATTTGTTCCTGAGATTTTTTTTGTTGCTTTCAGAATGGACAGAGGATGTGATAATGCATAAGTAATCGCTGAGCATTGTGCACTTCAAGGTCGTGACCAGAAGAGGCACTGTTGAGGGAAAACTAGTTTGCTATCTGAAGAAGAACACCAAGTCAGGTTAGCTAATGTGGGATTAGTTAAAGGAATTCAGTTCGACTAAATTTTGTACAAGGCCAACAAAATATTACGGAAAAATGTTCCTTGTACAAAACATCGGATTTACAGTTTCAAGCACACACCAGATTTTTAATGTTTTTAAAAATATATTTAGCACCACTGTACTGTACTTCAAAAAATTTGTCATTTGACAAAATGTTGTACAGTTCTTTTTTTAAAACTCTTTGAGTAACTGTACGTCATAAAATGATAGAAATTTTAAACCGTGTAAACAGACCAAAATTCTCACTTTTGTTTTTTTATCTCACCTTTTGGGCTACCAGACAAAATTGTAAAAAGGGTGTGAGAAAATAAGTTTCGGATTTTTATTATTATTATTTATAAAAAACATCCTCGTGAGGTCCACTTAAGGTCTGTTTGTTGCATGCATTAGCCTGAATATCATCCAACTTCAGAATTCCAACTGCCATTTTTGTTTCTATTAACCACATTTTGCTATGTTTTGAGCGACCCATACTTAATGAAATGAGTCCTGCTCATTGTGTCATCCCTGAAAACCCAAATCCCATAAATGTACCCCAATCAGAAACTGTCAAAAATCCTCTTAGAAAATAGCACTAATATATGCCATGTGATGTGATTGCCGCTTTTCCAAGTACAATATGAGAAAAGGGTGAGGTTGGGGGAGTCTACGCTGGCTAATCGACTGCATGGCTCACTTCCATTGTCCAAATGTGTCAGTGGGCCAGATAAACAAGCTCCCCCAAACATCAGCCCCGCCAGAACCTGGTGGAAGCCAGACCTCCTTTCTCTACATTACACTTGAACCCCCTCACCCCAGACCCCCCCCCACCCCCAACCCAACCTTCAGCCACCCTCCCCACCGCCTTGCTCACAACAGCACGTTGCCTTTTGAACAGTCTGGCGCGTCCCAGACGACAAAGGAAGCCAAACGCTACGGTGACATTGATGGCGTTGGATTGGGGGATCGTGCATCACACTCGGGGCTTCAATAAAGGAGTGCTTAGAAAAGGGAATCACATCAAATTATCATATAATGTAAAAAGAAAAAAAAAAAAAAAGCTCCTGCAGGGTGATGATGGAACTTGTGAGGCAGGAAAAGTGGGAGGCTGATGCCTCATGGAAAAGGAGGAATAAGGGGAGGGGGTACAAAAAAAAACAAAAAAAACACCACCACTCCCTTTTCTTTGTTAAAGGTAACATTGGAACAAGAAAAGTTTGAAAGGAAAGCATGCTTCTTTTTGATTTTTTTTGTTTGTTTTTTTCGGTGGGGGGAATTTACCTTGCCTGCCCACTATCTCGGCCACATGCTCGGAGCTGGGCACCGGGACGCATTCGGTGATGTTGCAGCCGCGTCCTTTGGGCTCCCCGGACGAGCTCTCGTACAGGGCGCACAACTTGCTCTTGCCTTGGAGGATCGACGCGTCCCCTCCGCCTCCGATTCCACCGATTCCCCCAATTCCTCCTCCTCCACTATTGTGGTGGTTGTTGTTGTTGTTGTTGCTCCGGTCTTGCACTCCGCTCGTCGGAGCTCCGCCGCCGCCGATAACAACACTACCTCCGCCACCTCCTCCACCTCCACCTCCTCCTCCTCCTCCACCGTCCTCGCCCTCGCCGAGCCCCAGGAGCGACAGCTGGCCGAGCGCGACCCTCAGGGCGCGGGAGTCGTCCTCGTCGTCGTCGGGGGGCCCCAGCAGACCCGCCTCGCCCCCGAAGCCGGAGCCGGCCAGATCGGCGCCGTAGCCCCCGTTTTTCTCCATGATCCCTGCGAGCACCAGCAGGCTCGGCATGGCTAAACAAAAGAGTGGCGCGAGACAAAGACGACGGGAAAGAGACTGGAGAGAGAAACAGCCTCCTCGCAGCCGCCTCCTTCCACCGGCCCCCCCTCCTCTTTTTCTGCGCTAGTCCCTCCCATGGACCGACCCACCAGCCACCCAGCCGCCCCCTTCCTCCCATCCCCCTCGACCCTCCCCCCTCGTCGCCTCTTGGACCCCACACTACTACTTCCAGTACGCTCGCCGAAGAGCTCCAGGGGCGACCGGCACACGCGAGGCAAACAAGGCCGGCGTCTGCGTGCTCTTCCCGGCCTGGACTTGCCGGTGGATGGGCGGATGGGCGGATGCGAGGATGGGGGGGGGCGCGACGCTCCACCCAGTCTGGCTCCTTCAAGCCGCTCCCCTCTTCATCCTCATGCTTCAAAAGAACCATGTACTGTATTATTTTATGGATAATCAGCGTTTTGTACTCTAAAACAAGAGAATCATGGTGCTGGGTCAGACTGACGTCATGTTTTGACTATTATTATTTTTCATTAATAATAAAAATGAGTGAGGATGAATGGGGAAAGGGGGGAGAGGGGGCTGGGGGGTATAGGCCTACGCCCAAAACAACCATGTGTTATTTGGGTAATCATTCCATTTCCCCACCACTTTTTTATTTATTTATTTACTTATAGAGGTAATCTGATTTTTACGTCTACTTAAATCACCCCCACCCCCCACCCCCCATATTAGGATTAAAAACAATGTAAATATAAAATTACTGACAGAACCATGCACACTATTAATTTGGCTAATCCACTATTTTTTTTTTTTTTAAAGAAGAATAACGAAGTCAGCTTCCATGTTCATGTGAAAAGATGACGTCAACTTTAGTCCTCGCGTTTGGACTATTTTTTATTAATATGAATAATTGGTGAGGATGGATGCTGGGTTTGTTGAGGAGATGGGGGTGTACGCCCACCTCGTGTAGCCACGCTTTGCGGCACCACGTTGTCGTCTCCGCATGAGGATGTTATGTATAGACTACAGGGTGTCTGGCACAGGACGAGGGGGAGGGATTGAGGAGAGAGGGGGGTGGGCGGCGTCTGTATATATTTATATATTTATATAATATATACGAGGGGGAAGGGAGTTGGCAGACTGCAGACCCTATGTAGGAGGCGGGGGCGAGTAGGGGGTCGTATACAGCCATCCGTGCATCCAGTTCCCTCAAAAAAAAAAAAAAAAAAAAAAAACGCTTTGCAGCAGCAGCAGAAGCAGCCGTGCCGGTGAACAAAAGAAGCGCACCCGTTGCTTCAGACTCCCCAACAAGATGTCCTCGCACACAAGCCACGCCTGACGGCATGTTAGTGGGAGCACACAAAAGACCCCCCACCACCACCACCCATCACCCCCCTTTAACATAGACACACAAACAAGACTTTCCACGTCTAGTTTTTCTATTAAAAGTAGGCGCACATGTGCTTTTCTTGCTAGCTCCCCCACCTTTTTTTTTTGTTTTATTCCTCAGAGTCAAAGTCAAGGTTGGCCATGTGTGTGCACAAGGATGTGAATGACAAGGCAAACTGCATGAGGAATATGACACTCGAGCAAGCCTTGCTCCCTCCCTCTTCATCCTCCTCCTCCTCCTCTTCCCTAAAATGTTTTCCATCTCCACGCGCGTTAAATAAAAAAGGTTTTCCTCTCAGCGCAGCATGATGTTTTAAAAAAAAAAAAAAAAAAAAAAAGGATGATGAACAATTCTCCATGGTGAGAATGTGTGATGGTGTGTTCCCACGTTGGGAGAAAATTTCATCAGGAGGATTTTTTTTTTCTTTGCACCGCCATTAAATTTCACTTTTGTTTTGCCACACGGTGATTGACTTTTGAAATTTTGCAGCCGAAACACAAAATTCCAGTTGACCCTTCAGAGAAAGACAGAAATGTGCACTTGTATACATGACCAGGTTTTTAACATTTTTTTTTTTTAAATATCAACCTAGTATTGTATTAATAATGATATAAGTCTAAATATACAATGTATAAGGGGTAGGAGTAGATAAACTTTTAACTTCTTCCTACTCCCTTTTTAACATGAAAACTGTGATTGATTGATGATTGTATGGGGTTC
This sequence comes from Festucalex cinctus, assembly GCF_051991245.1. Classification (NCBI taxonomy): domain Eukaryota; kingdom Metazoa; phylum Chordata; class Actinopteri; order Syngnathiformes; family Syngnathidae; genus Festucalex; species Festucalex cinctus. Next base: position 2,111,438 of record NC_135417.1, on the reverse strand, counting down.
TTTTTTTTTTTTTTTTTTTCTTCTGCTGCTTGTTTACATGTTAATATGTTAAAAAAAAAAAAAAAAAAAAGCCCCTAAAATGTCATTTAATTTGGAAAGTCATCTAAATGTTAAGGGAAAATATCTTGGAAAAAATGCGCAAATTTCAGAACTGCCATCCCAAATTAGATTTTTAGCATATTTCATGTACATTTAAAAAAAAAAAAAAATCATGTTAAAAAAAAAAACCTGTGTCAAAAAATGGTTTAAAAAAATCCACACTTTAAAAAAAAAAATTACAATTTTTTTTTTTTTTTAAACATGTTTTAATAACTTATTTGACCCTTTTGGGCCACCCTACTATGGAAATGGCAAACACTTGTGGAAATTTAGGAACTGCAGTTGCGCACAATATTATTTGTAATCCTTGAAAAAAAAATATACCCTACATTTAAAACGTAAATTTAAAACAAATAGAAATAGCCAAACTTTTCTACAATTTCGGGCACCGTACATTTAAAAAAAACTGTCAAAAGATGAAAGATTTAATGGGGAACGAGGCACCTGCTAATTTTCTCCCCAGTTTGCACTTGTAACCAGTTTTGGACTGTTTCAGCATTTCTGGCCGTGATATTCTTTGGCAGAGAACTAGTTGTGCCAGCTCTGTTCCGTTCTCCCTTGTCACATTGAGCCATTTGCAGACTTATTGGGCGGAGAATTTCAGCGCCATTGGACTTTCGCCACTTGTCTACAGCAGTACAACTGTAACATCCATTCAACAAATAATGCACCCTGGAAGAGATACGGGATTCTAGAATTGAACCTTATTTATGTGTGTAACTCATCAACGCTCGAAGTATATCATCTGTCAGAAAACGGCAGTTGTTTGTTTACATTCAAACTCATGTTTTAAATGTGAGTGATGTCAAGCATGCTCTGATTGTAAGATTAAAATGTTATATCTCGGCCATAGACAGCTACAGTATATGATCCCGGTACCCTCATACTGGTTGCTGGAGACTTCAGTCTTGTTTCTCATCTACAGCTTCACACGAGTGCAACAAGAGGGTAGAAAACTATGCATCTCCTCTATAAAAAATGTTAATATAAAGGAAGCACTTGTATAGTTGAATTACAAAATCACATTTTATTTAGAGCACTCTGTTACAACTGCGGTTGTTAAAGTGCACTAGAAATAAAGTTGAGCTGAGAAAAAAGTTCCCCTACAGCCCTTTTGTAAACATTTCTTTTTAGTTGTAAACACATTTGTACTCCTGTGAGCTGTTGTGCTAGGCTGATCAAAAGGAAAAAAAAATAATAATGTTCACTTCTCTTGTGCAGTGGTTGCTGGAATTCAAAAGTTTTGTGAATTTTTAATATATATATTTTTTTGCATTTCAAGAAACGTTACACTGGAAAGTCACCAACATTTTTAAAAAAAAAAAATTTTAGATTTTTTTTTTAATTGTATAATAATACAAAAATAAAATTGAAATAAGTTACAGTTTAAAAATGTGCTGTTTTTCACTATTAACAAAATTCTTGTTAGCATTTTTAAAAATACTTTAAGTTCTTTTGGGCTACCACCATACTTCAAGAAATGAGTCAAAGTATAAGTCACCTATTTTTATGGCTCTGCACATGTTGCTTTTTTGTTGGCATTTTGGTGGCCCTGCTAGAGGAAATTGCTAGAGGTAAACATATTTTTATTCTTGAGTGACGGTTAATCATAAAGGTTTTCACTCGGAAAAACAACATTTGAATACTCTATTTTTTTTACTATTATGATTATTATTATTTTCCCTCTATAAATCGAATTCAAGCGGACATGGCAGCCATTTTCTTTTATGTGAATATCTCTAATAATACTTACCCTATAGCACTGTTTCTCAATCCCGGTCCTCGAGTACCCCTATCCATCCTGTTTTCCATGTTTCCCACAGCCAACACAGGTGTTTCAAATGATCAGCTAATTAGTAAACTCTGCATTAAGTCGTTAAAGTTCGTTAATCTTGGGTCAGTTACTGATAAAACCTTTGAGTACCTTTTCTTTTTTTCTTTTTTACCCTTTTGGGCCACTGTACTTCAAGCAGTATAACATGTTCTAGTTAGCATGTGTAAATGCAACTTTTTTTTTTTTTTTTTTCTTAACCACCCACTCACACACCCACACAGAAGCTTACTTCATGTAAGCCACATGGGTCTCCCAGGCGGAGAGCGAACCCGCGCCAACCAGCACCGAAGGCAAGTGACGGTTGTGTAAATACAATTTACAACCCTACTACTTATACTGTACTACTGTTGTGAAAATGACTTTTTACACTTGTGTGCCAGTTAATGTTAGAAAAAAATGGTCATGTCAAATGGCGGACAACTCACGAATGAAGTTTAAAATAAATATAGTTAAAGAATGTTTAACTGCGGTTGCATTGTGGCAAGAAACGAAAACGTGTCAGTATGGAGCAGGTGTATAATCACAGTCTAGACGGGGGCCAAGTGGGCGGAGCTAATCGGGGAAAGGCTTCTCCAGGAAGGCGTGTGTGTTGCGTGTGTTGGTGTGAGGCCAGGATTAAAGCACCCCCCCCCCCCCCCCCCCTTACCCCATGACCCCCTCCTTCAAAAAAAAAAAAAAAAACAGTAGCAGGAGGAGAGCAGAATGGCGTGATGCATGCAATCGCGAGGGCAGGGAGGGGGGAAATCCCATCGTTCTGCCCCCATTCCTCAAACTATGCGACTGGACGTGAGTGTACTAGTGCCGTTTGTCCGAGAGGTTGCGTGACCTCATTAGAAGTGGGGGGGTATCTACTGGGACCCGATCGTTATGAAGACCCATGATCGGGTTTCTGGAGCATTTTTCTTGCTACTAGTGCGAGCATAACTAAGAAAGGCACTGAATCATTTTTTCCCTCAATAACTTTCCTTGTGCTACTACACTTTGTACTCACCAGTAAGACAATTCATCACACTAGTAGCGCAAACCGAATACACTAGTAGCCTAGTCGTTTTTACCACTACCATATGTCACTTCTGCAAACTACTAGGACAACTTTGCCATACTAGCAAGACAAGTGACATGATGTCAAAAATATAATAGTGATTTAGAAGTTTTGATGCCTGCTGTTCACATATTCAAAGTCATGATCCACCGGCAATGGACCCCGGCGCAGATGCGCTGTCTATGAAAATGGAGCCCGACATTACTAGTGAGGCAAAACTACTTGTAGGCATTTTTGTGGCTACTAGTAACCTCCTGGTTGGGCCTAGTAAGTTTTGAGTGAGCACTAGTCGGCCAAAAGTGACATTAGTGGTGGGAAAATGTTAGTCATAGATTTTATTAGTGTGCTCTAGTTGTTGTACTAGTGTACTCAATCCTCGATCTATATCAAGGATATGGAATAAATGCTCAAAGGGTTTTGTGTGTGTGTGTTACAGGATACTTGTGAAAGTACAAGTGAGGTCATGTTACTGATTGGGACCATCTGGCCGTCAGAGTGGTCCCCACTGTCCTTTCCTCCCCCCCTCTCTGATGATGAAAGGCATCTTTGGGTTACTGTGCCTCCCCACATTTACACACGCGAGGCCTTCCTTTGTACGCTTTTGTTGGCCGTCCGTCCGTCCACGCGGACGCCAGCCGCATCGAAAGACGTGTCGCCGAGTCCCAGACGAGTGTCCCTTTTGAATGTCCATCAGCAGATGTCCCCCTCTTTTTTTTTTTTTTTTTTTCCTTGTAAAAAGGCGCGTGTTGTGCACAAAGGGACTCGCCCGGCCAGCAGCACGTGCTCAACAGGCCGATGATGTCATGGCAGGATCCCTGCAACAAAGAACTCGGCTTGCTCGTCGTCAAGATTCCAGATCAGCTTTTCTTGCAACATTTTTATTTTTTTTGCAGATGTTTGTTTTCTGCGTGGTAACGAGCTGCAGTTGAGTAGGCCGGACATGCTGGATGTGGTGTGGGAAATACACCCACGGACATTTGATTAGGTACACCCACACATTTGCAATGTGGTGAAAATGTCAAATCATGCTCCCTTTGATGGTTGCAAAATTATTTTTGGGGATTTTTGCTTGTATGCAACACATGAGAAGGATAGGACATATGATGGATAATTTTAGAAATTGATGATGATCATTATATTTATTACTGTCCAAAAATAATTATTTTAAATAATTATCCCCAAAATAATTATTTTAAATAATTATCCCCACATTTTTCATTTTATTTCACATTAAAAATAATCAAATTAAAATTCTATTAAATAAAATTACCATTGTTTATGCTCATTTTTTTTTTACTCCCAAGATGACCTTGGGTGACCTTATCGTTCACATTTAAATTAACATCAAAATCAAAGTCAAAATTAGATTCCAATTGAAAAGAAAAGTTGACAGGAACAACACTAATAAAACAACACACCATTAAAATAATGCACCGTCTATGATTCTCAATAATGTAATATAATGTAAAAAAAAAACAAATGTTTTTTTTAACAAAAGTTCACCATCAATAGCTTTTCTACTTTCTAGTTTTAACAGCAGCAGTTTGAAGAGTGCGAATCATGTGCTATTAAAAAAAAAAAAAAAAAAAAAAAAAAAAAAGAATATTATTCAATACAAACTGCTTCAAAGTGACGGGATGTAACATATGTATTCACTCTCCGTCTATAAGAGAAAATCACACAATGATAAAAATATCTTGCTTGTTTTGGGTGGGGAATACAACCTATAGTACAAAAATAAAAAAAAATAAAAACCTAAATAAATATTAATATTTACAATAAAAAAACTACTTTGTGAATAAAGAAATACTCTAAACACCTTTTACAAAATCTATACTTTATAAAATGTAAAAAAAAAATAGCCAACAAACCTACAATGAATAATATTGATTGATTTATTTATTTTTTATATAAAATGATTAAACTCTGCGATTGGCCGGCAACCAGCCCAGGGTGTCCCCCCACCTACTGCCCAAAGCCAGCTGATAATAGGCTCCAGCACCCCCCGCGACCCTTGTGAGGAATAAGCGGTCAAGGATGATTAAACTCAAAATATAACTTAAAAAATACACATCATGAAAAACTAAAATAAAGAATACATTTAAATATTCAAAAGTATTATAAATTCCTACAATAAACAGAAATAAGAAATTAAAAATTATACTGAAAAAAATGTCTGCAAACAACAATAAACTACCAGTGTTTGGTATCACACTGGAGCTGATGTTGCTGTCATGTGGGAATATGAGTCAGTGTGGATGACTTCATTGCTTTTTGAAGCTATTAGGTCACTGCAACTCTGAATTCCCCCCCCCCCCCCCCCCCACACACACACACACACACATTCCCCTCCCCCTGACCCAACCCGTCCCTCCCTCCATTGCCTCCAATCAAAATGAAGATGATGAAGAAGATGATGAAGGCTCCTCACCTCAACGCTTGCTTCCTGGATGCTGTGATGACCTCATGCGGGTGACATCACTGACAACCTGGGAGGAAATGCACACGCACACACGAATATATTTGGACGTGATGTAACAATTAAAAATTGTGTTGATGTTCATAGTGCACAGGTAGAAGTGACAAATTTCTTAATGTTTTTAGAGCTTCAAGTATTTGTAATTTTCTGACTACTTTTCACTTGTGCTCCCTACATTTGAAAATTCTTCAAAACGAAGCTTCAAGCTGTTTAATGCCACTCCCAATTAAAGTTTACTGTTCAAAGAAACAAAACATTTTTGTTATACTTTTTTATGTACAAAAAACCCCCCACACACATAACAAATAAAACTAGAAAAAATATATTGAATATTTCAATAAAACGATAAGGGAAAAAAATACCCTTGATTTGAAGTCTAAAATAGCCTACATAATAAATATACATAAACAAAATAATGTATAAAAATCGATATGGAGGAGAAAATACGTCTAAAGTTGACTTACTAGTGAGGCTCAAAGAATGTACTTCCAGCTGGATATTATTGACGTGGAATAAATGCTGAAATTTCGACATTTATTCCACGTCAAGAATCTGACATGAATGCGGAAATGCCTTAGCATAAATACTGCACCTGGTTCCCTCCCCCAAAAACCCCCCATGAATGCCAATTACATCCACTAGGTGGCACTGTGATTGTGCAATTAAGCAAAGCGAGCGAGCAGGCCCACTTCCACGACACAGGCTCGCTCACGCACTCGCTCCGTGTTTGTATATTCTCAGTATTTGCAGTCAGTGTGCGCCAAAGGGGCTTCTGCTTCTTCCCTGGATTCAACGCGGGGGTTTCTCCTCACATATCTGCTTTCTTCTGCAATGTGACAGTGGGCCCACTGCGGCGTTGCTGCTGTTGTACGTGTGGACGTCAACAACGCGTGGAAAGGTGCCGGGTTGCAAATTGATCCCGAGGAACATTCGAGAAAAGTCAGGTAAGGTTTCCGGTTTGGGACGTGCATGCGGCGGGTTTTTGGTGTTTGCGTTTTGGTTTAATTAGCAGGTTGTGTAGTTAAGTTGACGTCATGAACTCTGCGACCCCCCTCATGAGGACGTGATAATGTTTTTGTAAATTGACTGCTTGGTTTTGGTCTTGCTTGGACATTGTTTAAAGTATGGTGTTTGTTGTGTTAAAATAAAAAAGTATTTTACAAAAGAGAAGGGGAGAAAAAAAAAAAGGACGTGATAATGTTGTAATGTTGTAGAGGGGCTCCTCAGCCGCTAGGTGGCGCCAGGACACTTCTTGACGGACTTGTTGGTTGTGTTGTGATCGATAGAAGGCCCACAGAGGCGCTAGCAATTCATGTAAATTCAATGGCAAAAGATACAAATTAAAGTGACTGTAATGAGCTGAAAATGATGTTATGAAGTAAATAAAAATTTGTAATTAAAACCCTAAACAACAAACATAAATCATAAAGCTGACTAGATAAATTAAATTAGATTAAATTAAACCTAAGCTAACATGTAAAAAAAAAAAATTCAACTAAACCAAACAATATTTCTTCAATTACTAAAACTAAAAACTGACGCTCATGTTAAGTGTAAAGACAAAAAGGTAAATAAGTAAAATTTCTTCATAATTTTATTAAAACTTATACGAAACCAAAAAAAAAGCCTAATTTTTTTTTACTCAAACTAAACTTAAACCTAAATTAAATGTAAGAGGAAAAAAGAAAAATAAATGGACCAAAAATGTATTAAACTAAAATAATTTCATGAATTAAAAATATTTAAACTTAACTAAAGCAACAAATCATAAAAAAAATCTTAAGACACAAAATAATGTGTCTAAATGATAAATTGACTGCTTTTTATATAGCACTTAAACTACAAACACAAAACGATACGTAAAATGAAAAAACAAAAACAAATGAACAAATAAATAAAGTATGAAAAAAAGATAGACCTGATGAAAACTAACGGGAAAAGAAATTGTTGATTTTTAAAATGGCTGAAATTGGTTGACTTAACAAATAATGTTTCTATTTTTTAATTTTATTTAAACTAAAACTAATAAATAAATGCTACTATTAAAATGACTAAAAATACAAAAATAACTGATGTCTAATATTAACTATAAAACAAATCTTAAATAAAATGTATTTGAAACTCTTCTTTCTCTATATGAGAACTGTATTTTCACAATTCAAATGCATTCGAAAAACAAAAAACAAACCTAATAGAAAAGTCATTTTCGTCTCGCACAGGTCACATCATTATTCATCATCGGGACATTGACAGTAAAACCCAATGTATACATTGAGTGTTTGCACAGCCTGTTGAACCTTCCTCCCTCCGGTCAAACCACTGTTGTGTGCGCACCCAAAAAGTTCCTCTTGATCTGTGCCTGTTGTGAACAAATCATGACCATCGTAAAGTGTTGACCTGTCACATATTTGGCTTTCAAGTATTGTCGAAAAAGATGCGACGGTGATTTTTGGGAGCTTGTTGGCCTTCTCTGTTGGAAAGGAGCCTCACGGTGTGTGTATGCGTGAAAGTCCACGCCCTCGTACTCGGCGGCCCCACCCAGGAAGGGAAAATGACACTGCAACGATAACACGTCACTCTGTGTGTGTGACTGTGTTGCGAGTTGTTGCTATCGCAACAAGACTTCCCTAGGAGATACGCCTCTTTGTATCATTAACACGTGAAAACAAGCTTTGTGTTACACATTTGCATGGTGCGAAACGGGAATGTCAATAGCGTCAAAAATTCACACTCTAAAAAAGTAAAGATTCTTAGTACCCAAATGCAGTTCTTTGGGGAAAACTATTTTAAAACTGCTAGCAAGATTTGAATGTTGCCTCACTTCACTCAACATATTTATGTATAACGGTGCAACCAAATATTTGTACATCACTGTAGTTTTATTCCCAGTGCGTTTTATTAAAAAAAAAAAAAAAGTGGGAAGTCTGGTTTCCACCCCCCTTCTTCTCCAAACAGACATTAACATTTCAGGCTGACATTCCTGTGTGTGTGAGCATGTAGTGAGTCAAAGACGACAGACACACCTTTTGTGTTGCGTGTGTGCCTGCTTGGAATGTTGCAGGCCCGACTCGCGTTTGCGTCTCGCCTCGTCTGACATGTTGCATCACAAGTCGCTCCACGCACACATGCTCTAATCAGAGCTTTAATCTAGAAAGTGTCAGCAGAGCTGGATTGGGATCACTTTCCAACAGTTTATATTAGGAATGGACTAGTGTCGCTGTCATGCCACAATTATCTTGATACTTGACAAAAACACAATGTAACTGCACGCAACTGTGCCACATACATCAACCGGAGCACTTCAGCGCCATTATTTATTAAATAACACGCAGATTGTAACACGTTTTGAACAGTTTTCCTCTGACCAAGCAATCGGTACGGATAAATGCTGACGTGAGGACCAATTTGAAATGTGCAGTCCCATTGCTGATATAGTTGGCGTTATGAGACCCTGGGCAGATTAGATTGACATAGCAACACAGAGGATGAAATCTGATTGGACAAAAAAGAAAAAGAAAAAGAAAATCTTAACTACTGAAAGCAGTTCAGCCAAGAAAAGACTGTTTGGAATTAAAATTTAAATGGAATAAATATTAGAATCTAGCTAATCTATCAAATCTTTTTATACACTCCACAATAATGATTTTTAGCCATCACATGGGCTGCAGTTGAAGTAATGCGGAACTACTAACATGCTAACTTTGCTAGCCCGCATGCTAGCTCTAGTAAATTCACATCTATGAGACGGAGGTAAAACAAATATAAGATATTTCAGAGAGATAAAGAGCTTCCTTGACTCCAGTTTTCCTGATCAAAGCAAAATTGTGTGGTCAATTCAATTATAAAAGATCAAAGAAAGTGTCAAGGAAACAAGCTCAAATTTAAAAAGGAAGTCGGCCATTTCGGTTTGACAGCCATTTTGGGTGAATGCTCAAGCTTAATTTTCGTAAAATAGTAAAACTAGTTCCTCAGATACCAGTTTGACCAACATGAAACATGGTTAGGATGTACAATATGTCAAATCTGAAGGACCCTTATGTTAGAAATTGAACAGGAAATCAGCCAAATTCAGACATGGCGTCAATGTTTGCTGATCATCTAACTAACATTCCAGTTTGTTGATGTGTGACTCAGTAGAACTTCAATGGAAAGCCAATTTAGGGGAAAAAGAGGAGGAGGAGGTTGTTTAAACGTGTGACTGCTGCTTTCCACTCGGCCTGCCACCACCAGACCAAACCGGGACGCACTGTCTTGGTCCATATTTAACTGCACACACGTATATGCATGTCTTTGTGCCCTCTTCATCTCCATGGTTCCATTAACTCCACCCAGAGAGGAAACCCATATAAAAGCAAACTCAACATCTCCTCGTTGAGACGTTTGAAGATTTCCCTCGTGAATGAGTGGATCCATGAATGGAATATCACAGATGACCGGATTTTTTTTTTTCTTCTTCTCCTATTTCGGATTCAATGGAGCACCAGAATCTCTTTCACGAGGATACAGGCAATTGTGTACACAGGATGTCCTTAAGGAAGTGAGATTATTCATTTATTTATTTATTTATTATTATTATTATTATTATTATTATTATTATTATTATTATTATTATTATGAAATATAGATACCTCATGTTGTGGCCAGTAATGTTTATATCTTGAGTACTTTTTCGCATTGTTAGACAAAAATAAAAAAATAATGTGTGTAGATTTATTTCATGCTTGATGATTTTGCGGAAATAAAACATAAGGCGCCATAATACGTAGCCCTGTGGGACGCCATCTGGAAATATTTTTTACCGTTTTTATATCAGCCCAAACCATAAATCATAAGCCAAATGATAGTTTGTCCCACCAATAGCTATGCAGTGTTGACAGTGCAGCATTCCGTAGGGATGATATTGATGTTCGGCATCAGAGAGCGACAACATTGACGTGACAAAACTCTATCAACGCTGTTTCATAAGTATTTGTGTGTAGCAGCCTTTTGTCCGTGTTGCTGCTCCGTATTGAAGGTTTAGAATTACTGTAACATCTGTGCTAACTGGTGTCTTTGCGTTGTATGTTAGCATTACGCTAGCAGACGTTTATTACACCAAATGATATGACTTGGTTGGGCATTTTGGTGTTTGGTTGCTCTGCATTGCAGATCTTCCACCTGTCACAGGTGAGACTGGGACGTATTCTCCCGCGATCAACGGGGTTTCACTGTAGTAGTCAGTTGCAGACTTTCAGTAGGGGGCGCCGGATTAGTGTCATCACATGAGGTCACTGTGTCTGTCTGTGTCTGTCTGTCTGTGTGTGTGTGTGTGTGTGCTATCTGGTTAAGTGAAGATAAAGCTCAACAGCTGCAACTTCACACACACACAGTCTCGCCTGACTCCTCCTAGTCACCTCCCTCAGTCCCTCCCTGCCTTCCTACAAGCCGGAAAGCAGTCCAGTTTTCCAGGCGTGGACACACGCACACACATGCACATACTCGCATAACCAGTAAGCGAGCACTCTTCTTCTTCTTTTTCTCCTCCTCCTCCTCGACAGGCGCGCACGTCCCAGCAAGCTTCTGCCTCCATTTGCAACCCTGACGAGGTAAGGTCTAAACTTGTGCGTCTTTTTCTTCTTTTGTTTTGTTTTTTTGCAGTGTTCCATTTGGTCCGGGAGAGGCCTCGAACAACTTTTAGCTGGGGGAAAAAAAGTATAATTTGTAAAGTAGGCGCTGGTTAAAAGCTCCACACGTACACGAAGAGCGTTAAATGGGCAGGCTGATGTATTAAATGAGCAGTTTTATGTATTAATGAGCACTTTTCCATGTTGAGTGAGTTTGGAGAGAGCTCATGACTTTGCTCATGTGGGCGTGTACGTGCACATGTCAGTGGGGCTGGCGGGTGGGTGGCAAAAAAGTTTGGCCGCCCACTTAGGAGGCCCCCTCCGAGTCGACTTTTCCCGACAGTGGGTGTCCTGGTGTGTGATGGTGACAGCGTGCATGATGGTGTACCTGAAGGCATCGTTTTACTGCGGTTGCACTGCAGGGTAAAAAAAAAAAAAAAAAAAAAAATACAATTAGAACTTCATTGATTCCGGATTTGCCAACTGGAATATCCTGTTTAATGGAAAATAAGTATTGAAGAAAGCGTGCACAAATGTTGACGTTGTTGGATTGCGAGAATGCTTGTTGATGATAAATTTATTTAATAATTTATGATTAGTGCTGCAGCTAGCAAACGTTTTTAGAACTGAGTATTCTAGAATTATTTGAGTAATCTGATAAGAATAAATTTTGCATTATTAAACACAAATGTCAGGTGCAGCTATTAATTGTGCTCACTGGGAGTCGCCATCCTCGCTATAGTATCTGTGACTTTTGAGCGTGTACGGCTTTAAGAGGCGGGGCTTGCTTGGTTTGGTGAGTGACGTGGGTTTCAGCAAAATCAAGCTGGTAACTTGCTAACCTGTTAGCCAGCCTGAATGTTGTGTGACTGCTGTTACTATAAAAACTCGTGTGATTATGCTTAATATATGCAACAACAAAAAAAATCTTATGGCAATATTTTGTGACTTTTTTTTTTTTCCCCCTTGCATTCGACAAATATGCCATGTATTAATTAAGCATTCTTTTTATTTTACACATTTTTATATTTTTTGTTCCAACAAATCAACAAATTATTAAATGAGCTTAATAACTCCCTCAAAAAATGTATACGTTTCAGTGAAGCAATTTTAAATGAATGCACCAAATATACATTGCCAGACTCTTGTTAATATAAATGCTCAGTGGGCCTAACATACTTTGTCCCAGCCACGTTTAAGCGTCGCAGACGTCGCCATTGCGCAAGAAGACCATTTTTCATTCATCCACAACCAGCAAACGAGTTGCTGCAATCAGCAATAGAAAATCCAACTTAGCTGTAATCCTGTTGCCAGGCTGCTGCTGACTCCCATGTAAATAAACGCCCAGCAAGCACCACGCCCAAATTAGGACTTCCTCCTCGGCTGCTTAGAATGTCAAATCTTCTTTGATAGTAAACGGAAATTGATGCCAAGTGGTGCAGTTGAGAAAGAAAAACCGGTCGGGCATCAACATTTTAGGTGACTACATAGCAGAAATAAAATAACCGTGGCTTCCAATTAAATTCACTGCCTTTGACAAGTATACTTGTCAATTGTATTTTTTAGAGCGGTGCTAAATGGGGGCGAATCTGAGCATGCTCCACTGTAAATATCAAACTTGGAAACAACTTTACTGATGCCCAACCACCGGTAGATGACATCATTGCCCCATTTTATAGGAAATAAACACAGTTTCAGAGTCCATGGGAGAAATGGGTGTATTTTGGCAAACCTACATTTTTCTGCTGTCAATTATAAAAGAACGGGACGGGACAAAAAGTAGGGAGTCTATTCTGTTATTTGGTAGATTCGGTTTACATATAATTATTGAATGGAATATCACGTGAGTATTGGTAATGTAAAAATTTTCTATAATGACTGGCAGTGAATGAGTTAAAATGTCAGACACGCTTTACTGGATATTCAAATGTCAGCAAAGTCTGCCAGCAAAGCAGACTTGATCAAAAGGATTATTTTTTATTTTTATTTTTTACTGGTCATGTCACGTACCATCTGTGATTTGTCATTAGGCATCATTTGTGGGGCACCATCTCTTCTGAATCAATTGAATCATATTAAATGCTTTGTTTTAGTTGATTAGTTTTCGTTAAAAAAGTAAATCAGAAAATGCTATTCTACTTGTATAATAAATGTGATATACAGTTCTTTCATCGTGAAAAACTACCAGTAAAATAAACAAGGTTTTTATTCTATGATTAATATAAATAGTAAAATACTACAAGTATTTTTCTGACAAAATAAATTTAATTTTTTAAAATGTATTTTAAATTGGCCAATTATTTTTTTTAATACTGATGAGAATGGTTAAATTTAAAAGCAGCATGAAATATATATATATTTTTAAATTTTGCAAATAGATTTGTAGTTTTATTTATTTATTTTTGTTTTGTTTTTTGTTTTTTCTAAATTCTCCTCTAGGGCTGCTCGGTTATGGAAAAAATAATCATGATTATTTGGGCAATAATTGTAATCACGATTATTCAAGCAATTTATTTTTTGGTACAAAACAAGAAAATCTTTAAGCATTTAACAATATTAAGAACAATTATAAAAATAGAAAACCTATAATTATGTAAGTTACTTTTGGACCAAGCAGAATTTATAATAACATATAGTTTATAATATTTATTTATTTATTGGTACAAAAAAAATGTTTAAACATGAAAAATATTAAGACAAATAAAACTCTATAATTACGTAAGTTCCTTTTGGACCAAACAGAATTTATAATAGTGTATATTTATGAAAATATATATTTATTTAATACATATAAATTCATTTCTTTTGGTGCAAAACAAGAAGATGTTTAAATGTAAAAAAAAAAAAAAAAAACCTCATAAAAAATATTAAGACCAAAAATTTTATTAAAATTAATAGTAATATTTTTTTGCGATTATGCTGATTTTGTAATTGTGGAGTATAGTAGTTGAAATTGTAATTGAATTTTGATTAATTGCACATCCCTATCCTCCTGCACATAAAACTGCGCCCCCCCCGCCAAAAAAATAAAATAAAATTAAATTAAATTAAATAAAAAATAAAAATGTGTCATTTGAGGACACAAGTTTGCCCCGCCTGTTTGAACAGGAAGCCTCGTGGCGATGGACGCTTGTTCTGATGCGAGTGAGCCAGCCAGGAAATGCGTCCAGCCTTCCTCAGTAGAATAATAGAGGTTGTAAAAAGTAAAAATAACAGGCACTGGGCATTTGATTGAATTCGTCCTGGAGGATTGTGGAAACGTTTTACAAAAAAAAAAAAAAAATCATCTCCAATGTCAGTGTAACAGGGTTCATGCTGGCTATGTGCAGAACTGTTCACTCATTCTCTATTCCGTAATTACTATTATAGGGATTTTTATATCGTGGTCCTAGATTGTTCCCTAAAAATTCCACAAAAAAAAAAAAAAAACAGCGATGAGGGGGTAGAGAAGTGAACAATGTACCACTGTCTGTGTTGTTTTTGTTTATGGCACTGAAGAAATGTTTTGATCTCAAAATGTTTGACTAAACTATTATAATAATTATAATAAAGAATGACCACATGAGCTCTACCTTAACCTCGCAGTGACCCGCCTGATCCGAAGCCATCGCCATGGAAACGTCGAGCCAGAGACGCAGCGCGCGCGGCGCCAGCTCGCCCACCCGAATCACCCGCCTGCAGGAGAAGGAGGACCTGTGCAACCTCAACGACCGGCTGGCCGTCTACATCGACAAGGTGCGCTCGCTGGAGACCGAGAACGCCGGCCTGCGCCTGCGCATCACCGAGTCCGAGTCGCACGTCAGCCGAGACCTCAGCGGCCTTAAGGCCACGTATGAAGCCGAGCTGGCCGACGCCCGCAAGACCCTGGACCAGGTGGCAAAGGAGCGGGCTCGTCTGCAGCTGGAGCTGGGAAAGGTCAGGGAGGAGTACAAAGAGCTCAAAGCCAGGTAAAGACGCTTGGGACATTTGTCCTTTCCCGTTTTCAGGACCACATGCCGGAAAGCAGACATTTTAAGATGCGTCTAGTTTTGAGACTTTACAGTAACCTAGTTTAATTTTATCCAGCATTTTTAAATTTAATCTCGGGTTTAGTCCTGTTTCAAGCATGCTTGTTAGTTTTTATTAGTTAGTCTACCCCATCCGTTTTCATTTAGTCTATTTTTAGTCGACTATAAATCTAGCGTTTTAGTCTTTAACTCATTCACTCCCAGCCATTTTCACTGAAGCAACCCCCTTCGCTCCCAGCTGTTTGATTGTCTGATTTTGTAATGTCCACAAAATATTGTGTTCTATTGCTATAGAAAAATGGAAGCTACCAAAAGAAAGAGTCTCTTCTTTCATCAGGAAATAAAATATAGTTTTATCTGTTTCCGTTTTGCAGCAATTAGCATTAGAATATAGCTGTTTGATCATTATTCAAAACCTGTTGAAAAAACTGGGAAAAAGAGCTTGTTGCAACATGGCCCTGGCTGATCTCTTATACTCTGCTGCCACCTGCTGGCCGTTTCTTTTAATAACTACCAGTGCTTCAAGCGACCTCTTCATGTTCGAAACTGTATCAAAGCCTTCTGTATGCTCTAGCATAAAAAACATAAAAAGAAAATACGTTTTTGGGAGTAAAGGACAATGTATTAAAAAACGTATTTATACAGTTTTTATTTAGTGCAGTACATTTTTGTCTCGTCTTCATTAATCGATGAAAATGCAGACGGATTTAGTCCCAGTTATTGTTTTATTCATGAGGGTTTTAGTCCAGTCCAGTCTAGTTTTAGTCCGGTGAAAATGTGTGTTGACAAAATTATTTTTGTTTACTTTTTGTTGACGAAATTAACACTACAGTAACCCGCCCAAATATGACACCTTTAGGCCTGCTACAGTCATGAACGCATGTGATAACGTTTGGGCTGATGGATTTCTGCTGATGATGGAGGCTTGCCAGCTTCGTGCGGGATGTTGTCAAATGAACGTCTCCCCTGGTGTCTATGCGGGAGGTTTCAGGTAGTGCTGGCATCCGAGGAATGTCTTGGAGCAGTTCAAGTCGAAAGAGGGTGGAGGTCCGAAAGGGAAACCGTTGCTAAATATAGTCCAGTGGACCCTCAGAAGTGTTTTTATTTTTTTTCCTCAGCTTTGTATTTTCAGTGGTGAGCTTTATAAACGCAAACTGATTATCAGCTTCAGTCTTGTGACATGCAATGGGCAGTTTGTGGCCCGGAATCACCCCAATTTGTACAGCCAGCAAGGCCTTGGGCTGCTTTGTGTTTGGTTGCCACGGCGACCGGGGAGCCTCGGCAGTCCCTCGTGATTGAGCGGTGACTCACCAGGGCCGATCCGATTGGTCGATTTTGGAATGAGTGACTTTGTGCGGACAAATTGGAAAGTGTGTGTTCCCTTGAATAGAAGGCGTCCAACTACTACACAATCGCATGCGACACACGCAGCCACCGCACGACCCCCCTCGGGCACGAGCTCACACTGCTGCTGCTGCTGCTAACGGTTCCTCATTGAAGTATTGTTTAATATGGAAATAAGGAAGAGGAGTGCTGATGGGCTTACAGTTAAACATAAATTTGTCTTTTTCTTGTTCCTGTGGTCAATTAATTTCTCTTTATTTTTAAAATCATTGTATTTTTCATCCTAATTTTTGAAGATATTTTTACAGACTATTTCACTTTTAAAAAACATATTTTCTACATATTAAATATTTTAAACAACTAATTTTTAATTAAAAAAATATTGCAGTTAATATACATGTTAAAAGATATAAAAAATTACTTTTTAATTTTTTTATCCTTGTTTTATTTAATTATATATCATCATCATCATCATCCCGATTGTGCAAAAGCAACATCTCAAATTAATATTTTTTAATGTTAGTGTTTTAATAGATTTAGATTAGATTTGATATTTTAATAACAATAAAAATAGAAATTAGTTTTTGTAATTTAAGTCTGTTTCTGTCATGTCCATTTTATCTAATCTACTGTATCGAGCTAATCTTGGATAAATATTCCTATTCCTTATTTTATGTGTTCAGTTTCAATATTTAAAGAAATTAAAACTAATAAAAAAAAATACTTTTAAGTTTCTGTGGTAAATTAAGATTTCTATTTGAAAAATGCAAATATTTTCACTCACCTTTTATTTTTCTGCTTTTTTTTCCCATTTACATTTATTTTAGGTATGTTCAAGTTTCAAAATCCTTTCTGAGACTTGCAATACTTTGATGTATCATAGTTTTTTGTTTTTTTTCTGTTGTGTGATAGTGTCATTATAGTGGCCCTAACATTGATTGGCCTCCTGCAGATCACACCCTTGCTTGCAATTGTGTATATTTCAGCCAATGTAAACTTTTAATCAGCTTGTTTGATGGTTATCAGTTGGCCATTCACCAAGAAGGATATACCTGCTCTGTTACCTGTCAGTCAGTCGGTCGGGCGGGCGTCGGCGGTTGTAGGGCGCGGCGGCCGAGTGGAGGGCGTGAACAAGATTTATGAACACGACATGGCTGGACAAGCTTGAATGTGAAGACTATGAATACAAAGGCAACAAAAGGAATAGTTTCCTTATCATGTTGCATATTTTTCCTGTAGCTAACGTGAACATAATGTAAGAGAAAATGAACAATTTTCCCCATTGGACACACAATTGGGTGAACATGTCCATAATAATAAGATGCACTAAGAATTATCAATCACTCATGTCAGAAAAAAATAAATAGGATGTAGCCATTTTGTTTTAGCAGGTGAATTCTTGGGCACGGACTTCGGATATGTCATGGACATGACTATCATAACAAATGTTGGCATATTCTAAGGCTCATACTTTGACAAGTTAATAAATAAAACTGTCAGGATCTGATCAATATCAATTTGGGCAGACATGCTTTTGAAACAGGAAACAGGACACATACCCCGAAATTTAACTTTTTTTTTTTTTTTTTTTTTTTTTTTGCTAATTTTATGGAATTATGAATTTTCATGAACTTCTAATGTAGAATTCGACAAATGAGCCCAATTGGAAGCAATTATCCTAAACAGATGGACGACATTGGATTGTGAGATTTTTTATTTTATTTTTTATACGCTATGTAGTGTGGGCGGAGCATGGCGACAAAGCTTGATGAATATTTTGACGGTTCTCGGAGAGTTGGAAGAAATTTGCCCCCAGCACCAATTTCACCCGCTGATACCAAAATTGGGTAGAAATAAAAAAAAAAGTCTCAAGCACACATGTCTGAAACGTATCAAGAATTGTTGACTTGTTCTTTGGAAAGGTGTGAAAAATTAGCCCCAACACCAACTTTTGTGTCTATCAGAACCGATTGCAAGAAAAAGTCTCAAAAACTCGTCTTAAATGAAACATGAAGTCGGCCATTTTTGTTTGACGCCACTATTGCGCCGAATGCTAGGTCTTGTACTCTGCTCTTCAAATGAGCCTCAATCAGAAGTAGGCATCCAAGATTGATGATTTGTTTTTTTGGCATACGCCATCCAGTATATTTGTAGCATGACATCAAAGTTTGATTATTTCGAGGTCTGGCCTTGAAACAGTGTGTACGAGGACCCGTTCATCTCTGCTTGCTGCTCTAATTGTCTTCTTTTTCTTATTAAAGCTAACAGTAAGGCGTTGTTGTCTAATGTGGAAATGAGTAGCAGATGTGTCCAATAGCTGTTCTCTTTGTAGACTTTTTGTTTGACGTAGGCTAAATGAGGAGATTGGATCTCCACAACTTTGTGACGAGTGAAGTTCTTGGCAGGATAGTTTATATTGCGTGCGTGAGAGTTTATAGAAGTTTCCATGGAAGTTTGGAGTCGGCTCAGCCCTCTGTGAGTCACTGTAAATCATTGTAAGATGGCGGATGAACGTTCCCAGTGGGCCGCGGGTAAAAAAGCTGGTGCGTTTCCATTCACTGTGGCTTCTTATGTAACACGCAACTGCGTTTTTAATTTGAACCATCTGAACACTTCAATGTTTGGATGATGGGTAGTTTCAATGTAAACAGCTTTGACTTATAGCAAAATTATCCACTGCAGTTCTTTTGAGTTGAGTGCTCATTTTTACTGCACTGACCTGCATGACTTATTTTTTATGAGTGAGTGTTACGTTCACAATCAAAATAATCTAATTCCACCTTGGGCTAGTTGGACAATGGCAGGAAAACGCCATTAAAAAATCGGCACAACCCCGTGTTGATAAAACCTTGCACGGCTCCTCTGTGCTGAATTTGATGGGATGATATCGTTCTCTATGATTAACAATTTTGTTATGATGTGATAATCATAAGACTAAAAAGAGATCACGGCAGTAACGAATGTGTAAAACTAGTCAGGACTCGTGACTCATTCTCCATTGAATGGTTGCAAAACCACACGGGATTGGCACAATGGCGCCTCGTATTACACGCACGCACGCACTGTTGAGTGACTGTTTGCCAAGCGACAGCGTT
Organism: Festucalex cinctus; assembly: GCF_051991245.1. NCBI lineage: Eukaryota > Metazoa > Chordata > Actinopteri > Syngnathiformes > Syngnathidae > Festucalex > Festucalex cinctus. The sequence continues at coordinate 2,091,935 of NC_135417.1, read as the reverse complement.
TGCATACAAATGCTGAAGTTGACTGAGTTTCTCATGGTGACGGCCCAAACAAAAGGCGTCGCTCCGCCTCTTTTGTCAGCAGCCAGACTCCTCTACCTTTTCTTTTCCAGCCCCCCTACCCGCTCATTACACTTCTCTTCTACCCGTCGACCAGCACCGTCACAGGCTGTGAAGCTTGAGGCGTGCGGCGCTTGCTTGAAACTGGATACAGCGACGGTATTTGTTCTCATCATGAGCACATTTTGCCTGCCGTATACCCACACGCACACAATGAAGCACTTTGTCCTCACATACTGGAAGTGATGGTCATGTGACTGCCTCCATTTTGCTACCTTTTCCGCGTCAGAGACCTAGCTAGACATTTGAGCTGTGATTGGACCAAAAAAAGCTATAGAAATTTTGGATTTTTATTTATTTTATTTTTTTTTGGCCCTATGTTTAGATGATGACTCATTGGAAAATCCCACTCACGTGCACATGCACGCACATGCTCACCAGATGTGTCTGTGTGTGTGAGTGAGATGAATAGCTGGTAACGGTGCCTCCCTGGTGCCCCGGCGGCCAGCTGCTCACGACCTAAATGGCGCAAACAAGATGGCTCTGTACCGGCCTGGTCCAGCTGTCCGAGCATGAGGTGGCGGCTGGTGTGCCTCGTTGTGACAAATGGTCTCCGCCATAAAAAAATGCAAACACTCACCAAATAGCTAGCGCAGAACCAAATTAGCTTCTGACTCGGAATCATTATTAGCAAAGTGTTGCTATATTTTCTGCTCATGCTAGCAGGCCTGACGATGAGGCCTGGGTCACCCTGGCAACACCAAAGCAAACCTGGTAGAAGCGGGCTGGCAGAGGGGGAAGCAGGAATTTTATTTATTTATTTTTTTTCTGGTGGCGAGCTTCATTTGTGGCTGGCGCGGTGGACAAAGATAGCTGCCTGTGAGTCATCGTCGAGGCCGGGAGGAAAGCCAACACATTCCTCTTCCTCCTCCTCACATTTCTCCTCTTTTATTCTTTCCCCTTTTTCTGTTCACGCTCTCCCACAATGCACCTCTCCTACCCTCGGAACGGTGTCACATGGCACTCGGGTTGCAAACATCAATCACAATTTAAGGAGACCCAATGCACACTTTTCAGTGGCAAGCCTCAAAATAATTGGCAAAATTCTCGGCAACTTTATTAGCTTCAATCTGTTTCGGATACCTGCTTACGATTTGGGCAATTTCACGAGTAGAAGCACCCAAAATGGCTGATTCAAGAGCAAATGGCCGACTTCCTGTTCAAGTTTGGGCATGGGTCCTTGAGACTTTTTTTTGTGTGTCCTATTCTGATAAGACATGTCCACCAAATTTCATCTTGATAGGTCAAACTGGGATAATTTCTCATAACGTTCCAGGGGGCGCCAGTGAGTGAGACATTCCATAGTTATTTATTCAGAGGCCCTCTTGTTCCACAAATCAGACTTAGATGATATAAACAGGCTGTCTTGCCTTCGGGAAGAGCTCGCACACACGCACACACAAACGCTAGTCAAGATCTAAATAGTACATGACATCAAAGGACACACAAACGCACACACACAGTAACCTAATGGCAAATGCAGTCGATTCTCTTGGTGACTGTGACACATCTATTAACATTACATCTAACATGGGCACCCTGTTGCTTTCTCAATGAGTTTTTCTCCAAAGGAAATAATGAATGAAAAAGACTGAACTCAATTACAAGTTGTACAATGTGTTCTTCATATTTTTATGAGCGTAGCTTTCCTTGGCTTCATTTCAGACTTAAATAGTTGTTTGTGGTTTTGTTTCCCATCACTAGTTTTGTTCTGTGATGTCAACTTAAAAAAAAAAATGCCAAAAAAAAGCAAAAACATAGTGTCTCCAGTGAACCAATTATAGAGGAACTATACAACCATGTGTTAGCATTATGTTAGCATTGTTAGCACCGTACATTAGCATTCTTTGTCAGGGGAAACCAGGTGTCAATTGTCCCATCTTGAGACCCGTTAGTGTCTTTATCTGGTTACTACTTGTCAGCTCGTCTTATTGTGGAAGAATTTTGCTAGTAAATGAAAAGTCATAATTGTAAGTACAGCTAGTAGTCTCGTCTACGTTTTGATGGCTTTTATTTGCAACTGTGACATTCACATTTTTGTTTGTCTGGTACAAACATCTGTTTTGAAAATGGCAGTTATGTGTAATAAATTACACTGCTTTGTTGTTCAAAGCAACAGCAATTTTGAAACTTTTAGCAACCCACGCCAGCCCTCAAAATGCTTTTGTGCAAACACACTAAATCAATCAAGCACTGTTTAGCATTTAGCTATCCTTTTGATAGCTTAGCTTCTTTAGCTCTTTGCCATGTCTGCACTGTTTATGAAAGCCACACTAAGTCACGGTAATAAGATACAATGAAGAGTTTCCCCCTCGGAGCAAATGGAATTACAGGAGGCTTGTTTCCGTCCTCGGTCTTCTTTTAATCTGCACACATGCGGTAAACATGAATTCTCCTCACCGAGGAGCTGGAGCTTAATGGGCACTTACTGGCTAATTTATGGCTAATTGCAGCAGCGCGTTGTTGGTGACATGTGGGACATGTGTTAAAATAGCTCTGTGAGGCGTTTAGGGTCATGCGGTGTAAAGCAAGCATATGATTATGAACAGAAAAAAAAAGTACAGCAGTGCGCTATTCCTTATTTTAAAATAAACATTACAGCATTAAAAAAATAAAATAAAAAAGGCAGGCAGTATTATCAAAATATTACTAAAAGGAACCACACTTAAGTGTTTTTTTAATACAAAAATATTCAATCAAATTTCTTTGCACACTAGTAACCATAAACTGCAAAAAACATAATATTAAATTTGTGCACACTTTCAGCAGGTTTCACTGTTATGGTTCACTTGCATTAATCAACTATAACTGTGCACTAGAGATGAAATGGTGTGAAAATAAAAAACAAAAAAAAACACTAAAACATCCATGTGTGACATCATCATCTTGTTGTTGGTGATGTGTCTGGCAGGAACAGCAAGAAGGAGTCCGACCTGGACGCAGCCTTGGCCCGCCTACGGGACTTGGAGGCGCTACTTAACGCCAAAGATGCCTCCCTGAATACGGCCCTGGGGGAGAAGCGCGCCCTCGAGCATGAGATCAAGGAACTCAAAGCTCAGCTAGCCAAGGTAACCAAAACTTGGGCACAACTTTTTATGCTCTGTGAGGGCTGGCAGCTCATGATTAATGAAGACAAAGTTGTCCGATTGCTCCACCTAGTGGCACTGCTCATAAAATACTTGCCTTTTCACAGTCCTCAGATTTTGCTTTTGTTTGGGGTCTTAAGTTGGAATATTAGTGTTTCACCTTATAGTGTTGAATAAATGTACTTTAAAAATCTTAAGTGTTGTTCTCCTTTCCTCAGTTGGACGGTGCCCTGGCAGACGCCCGTCGTCAGCTTCAAGACGAGATGCTCCGCCGCGTGGACGCTGAGAACCGTCTGCAGACGGTGAAAGAGGAGCTGGAGTTCCAGAAGAATCTCTACAACGAGGTGCCAGCTTCTGGCCAATTAGCGACCAGCTTGCCGTTTTCTGTACGTGTGAGCAATGCACCTTCCGTTTCTCAGGAAATCCGCGAGTCCAAGCGCCGTCACGAGTCTCGCATGGTGGAAATCGACAGTGGGCGGCAGCTGGAGTTTGAGAGTAAACTGGCGGAGGCTCTGGCTGAGTTGAGGGCTCACCATGAGGAGCAGGTTGGACTTTACAAAGAAGAGCTGGAGAAGACTTATAATGCCAAGGTAAACTGCACCATGGCGCCACCTGCTGTCCAAGCTGCGACATTTGTAATGTCTTTATGTACTACACAAGCATCAATCTGGTTTATGGCTAAAGCTAACGCTAATTATTAACCCTAGTTATAAAGCTTTCTCCTAAACATAGCTCAACCCATAGCTAATAGGAATGCTAACCACAAATTCTAATCCTCTGTCAATGGTAACAGCTAACTCAACATGAACCACCCCGCCAACAATTACTGTAACCCTGATCGTAATGCTAACAACTAACCTGTAACGCCAGTGCTAATGCTAACCATGAGTCCTCATGCTGGCTAACCCCTAGCCCAATACTAGCCAAAACCACTAACTTTGCTAATAGTAGCTTAGCCATTAGCTCTCTGTCGAATCCTAACTAATAACTAATCCCTGACCCTTAGCCCATAATGAAAATGTCTAGCTGAAGCTAATCACAACCCCTTACCCAAGCCATGTTAACTGCTAACCCCTATCACTATGAGTTAAACATTAAATAATAACACGTTAAGTTAACCCTAACCACCAACTCTTACATAACCTAACCCAGACCACTAAATGCTAAATGGTGGTGCTAGCTATCCTCAGGGCTGGACTGGCACCAAAAAAAAACAAAAACAAACAAAAAAAACGGCCCTGGCATTTGACTTTGGACCACCGGCCCGGCCCAGCTCTTGCCTAACATGTAGTTCTGTTTAAAGGAAGGCTCCTTTAATTTTACATGTATGGCTTGATTGGCAGTAAATAGTTAGTATAGCTACGAAACATGCATAAGTACTGAAGAATACACTCCTATATTGATTTATTTAACTTTTTTCAACATAGAAGTACTTCCGTGTTGCAACGCCCCCAAGTGGTGACGTCACTAGTGTGTATACTCGCTTGGGGAACAGTAGTTCACGCAGACATAACAACGAGGAAGACACAAACGTCAGTTATGCCTTACTGTATTGCAAAATTTTGCAAGGCGTCGGCAAGGAAAAACCCGCGAGACCCCCCCCCCCCAAAAAAAAAAAAAAAAAAAAAAAAAAAAAGCTACTTGAGTAGACAATGGTTTGTTTGCTAAGTGCTGTCAACCTCCCGAAGGACAAGCAGGCGTGCGCGCAGCGAACATTTCAGGCATGAGGACTTCGAATATATGTTACAATTTGAGATGGGGTACGCCACACGCCTAATACTAAAGCCCAACGCAGTACCGAGTATCTTTAAAGAACCAGACGTGGGAAATAATCAAGCCGATGGAGGAGCCGCAACTGCTAGCAACACGGAGCCTTCACTCTCACAACAGCCGGCACAAATCGAGGTCTTACTACGGCCACTGAAAGATCTCGGAGAAGCGAAGCAAATTTAAAGCGAAAGGTAGGCATGTTTCGGGGGTGGGGGGGCATTGGTTATTATACTGCACGGACTGTTTTATTTCATAATTCATTTGAAGGTGGCCAACGCAGGGGCACGTCGGCACGTTACCGTAATGCACAGTATTAACAATCGTTGGGGCGGCTGGCTTGACTTCGTCTTTTCGAGTGGCGGCTGGCCTGACCGCAGTGGGACGCTACGCAAAAAAGAAAAAAAAAACAGCTAGGGGAGGTTGGGTGCTGTAACGACGATACATTTAATTTTACTATTTTTTCTTTTTCCTGAAATATTTCGTCAGTTCCACACGTTTTGCATTGCTCGTACTGTGTGTCACTTTACCTGTTGGATATTTGCTCCTCCAAGACTTTTCTTCTTCACATCTTTCATCGCAACCAAAGCTATCCTGAGAATGTCTATTTAGTATTGCCATGTTGAATGTCTGATGTTCCAGGATGCAGTTGAGATTGTCCGCAAGGAACCGATCCTCGAGTTCTTTCATTTCCAGACAGCACACATTCATTAGCGGATTGTCCATTCCTGCAGCTCCCGCACGAGCACCACTCACCCCCCGCCTGATTCACTCGTTCGTCAAAGTTTATTTTGTGCCCGAAAAGACCATCTGGCGCCACAACTTTCACATCCAAGGCAGACTTTCCTTCGGTAGTGTTATTTTGTCGTGTTGGCTCGAAGCGATAAGGTTTAATCCTTCCGGGTTTGACGCTAGATGCACGGCTGCGTTGCATAGTGCTTCCATAGTGTAGCGTTTACACACTAGTGACGTAAACATCCGGGTTATTTAGTCACGTGTAACAAACATGCCGGCGTTCGATTCATTTTAACAATGGTTTAAAAGTTATTAAATGTACATAAAAAAATAATCACGTCACCAAATTAATTATTGAAAAAGTAGCAACTTTTTGCTGCTAAAAATGGATCAATAAGTAAAGTGTCCCTTTAAGTTAATGGACTGGCCCTTCTAAATTGTGGGCCAGTCTCTCGTGGTAAAATGTAGGAAAATAATAATGATTTAAAAAAAGCACTGCATCTGCCTCAAAAGAGGCCGGCCCACCGGGCAGCTATCCTTTACGCCAGATGGCCAGTCCAGCCCTGGCTATTCTGAACCCCTAACTCCTAAAACCTTACTTTTTAACGTCACAATGTTAACCACAGCCCGTACCACTAACCTTAACCCTAGTAGTAAAACTTAAATGCTAACTGTGGCAGCTAACCCTAACACTAGTTTCAATATGATCCACATATCAAATGTAGCGGCAGTTGCTAACCTACGTGAACTCTCGTCCCGTCTCCGCCAGCTGGAGAATGCCCGGCAGTCGGCCGACAGAAACAGCCACTTGGTGGGCGCCGCGCACGAAGAGCTGCAGCAGACGCGCCTTCGAGTGGAGGGCATGACGGCTCAGCTCAGCCAGCTGCAGAAACAGGTGTGCACACATTCCATCTTGGAAGTTGGTGATAACTGCCACCTTGCACAATAGAAATAAAAACCTTCCCTCTCCCCTGCCCAGCTGTTGCTGAGCGAGGCGAAAGTGCGCGAGCTGGAGGAGATGCTGAGCCGGGAGCGCGACTTGATGAGGCGCAGGATGGAGGACAAGGATCGCGAAATGGCCAACATGCAAGCGCGCCTGCAGCAACAGCTGGATGAGTACCAGGAGCTCCTCGACATCAAACTCACCTTGGACATGGAGATCAGCGCCTACAGGAAGTTGTTGGAGGGCGAGGAGGAGAGGTGAGCAGACGCCGGAAAAAAATCAAATCTTGAAAAAAAATAAAACATCCATTTTTATTTTATTTTTTTTGCTCCATATATGTTAGAAAAAAGTAAAACTAATAAAAACTTAAAGCATTAAAAAAATATACAAATGTAATTTTTTTTTTTTAAATCAAATATTTAAAATTGACTGAATTAAAAAAAGTCAAAATGAAATAAAAAATTATAAAAACTTTCGTCAAAAAAAAATAATTCAAATGACTGAATTTTAAAAAATGTCAAAATGAAATAAAAACTATAAAAACTTTCGTTAAAAAAAATAATTAAAATGAGTGAATTAAAAGTCCAAATGAAATAAAAACTATAAAAACTTTCGTTAAAAAATAATGACAGAATTAAAAAAAAAAAAAAAGTCCAAATGAAATAAAAAATTACAAAAACTTTCGTTAGAAAAATAATTAAAATGACTGAATTAAAAAAGTCAAAATGAAATAAACTATAAAAACTGTTGTTAAAAAAATAATTGACTGAATAAAAAAAGTCAAAATTAAATAAAAACTTTCGTTAGAAAAATATTTAAAATGACTGAATCAAAAAAGTCAGAATGAAATAAAAACTATAAACTTTCGTAAAAAATAATTAAAATGACTGAATTGAAAAAAGTCAAAATGAAATAAAAACTATAAAAACTTTTGTTAAAAAAATAATTAAAATGACTTTTTTTTTTTTTTTTCAGTCAGTCAAAATGAAATAAAAACTATAAAAACTTTTGTTAAAAAATAATTAAAATGACTGAATTTAAAAAAAAAAAGTAAAATGAAATAAAAACTGTCACAAGAAATCCAAAATGATTAAAACCCTGTTGTGAGTTAACCCTTAATCAGCGAATTGATTCCTGACTCCGCCCCCTCTTCCATCAGGCTGCAGCTGTCCCCGAGCCCAACGCCCGGCCGCGTGACCGTGACGCGCACCTCGGGCTCGTCGTCCCACAGCCGCCTGCTTCACGCCACGCCGGCCCTCGCCTCCAGCAGCCGCACGTCTTCCGGCGCCGCCAAGAAGCGGCGTCTCAACGACGACGACAGCGACACGTCCAGCATGGCGGCGGCCGGCGGCACCGTCACCAAGACGCGCATCATCCAACATGCCGCGGCAAGCGGCCGCGTCACCGTGGACGAGGTGGACCAGGATGGCAAGTTTGTGAGGCTCAGCAACAAGAGCGATGAGGTGAGCGCTTGCGGAAAAAAAAATTGGGGATATTCAAGCGAAATTTGTGATAACCAAACGAGGAGTACATTTTAGGTCCAATATCCTGAAAATATTGGGTGTTGTGTATGCTAATGAGCATTTGTCACCTGCAGGACCAATCATTGGGCGGCTGGCAGCTAAAGAGGCAAGTGGGCGGAGGTGCCACCATTGTCTACAAGTTCCCACACAAGTACACCCTGAAGGCCGGCGCCACCGTCACTGTAAGATACACAAAGATTTTTATTTATTTTATTTTTTAAATACCCAAATGCACATTTATTGATAACAAAACAATTTAATTTAAGGCAAAAAGAAATGTGTAGTGAAAATAAGCTTTAAAATAAATATCTTATATATTTATAAATTGTAACTAAGAAGCATAAATTGTACTTGAGAATAAATTGAAAAAACTTCCAAGGAGCGGCTTAAATGAAAATGATACTTTTGCTACTTTTTTTTGCTAAAAAAAACAAACAAACAAACAAAAAAAAAAAAATTGTTATGGCTAAATAATATTCTCTTTTTTTTTTTTTTTTTATTATTTTCTAAAAATATGTGTTTATTGCTCACATTTATTTATTTATATATATATAAATTAGCGCATTTTTTTGCTTACAAAATCTTGATTGGTATGTTTTTCTAAAATCAGTACAGTGCTCCTTCGCTATAATATGGTTCACTTTTTGCAGCCTCTCTATTTCACGGATTTTTGTTTTGTTCAATTTTGCATGCATTTTTTTTTTTTACAGTAATATATCCATTTTATAAAAAAAAAGTATGAAGGGTTGAACATTGAAAATTTAGTTTAAACAAGAGAGAAATGTGAAAAAAATGTAAATGAATCGATGAGAAAAAGAGTATAAAAAATGTGGTAGGGGGTTTAGTGCCTTAAAACATTTATAGTAAATGTAAAACATAAAGCTAACTACTTCACAGATTTTATTTATTGCTGATATTTTTTGGAACCTAACGCCAGTGAAAAACGAGGGAACACTTTAGTGCATTTTTGCTTAGTTTTTGTTGTGCCAAAACTCAACATTTTTTTTTGTATTGTATTCACTAAAATATCTTTATTATTGATTTAATTTTTTTTATTTTTTTGGTTCGGTAGGCGTGGCTGAAGTGGTTAGTGTTTATATAAAAAATAAAAAAATATCCCGCCCCCAAAACTTTTATTCATGTTTTTTTTCTGCTAATAAAATGCAACTACTGTAATTGCTATTTTTAATTATTTTTATTTTTTTACTAAATCATTGATCTCTTTGACTAAGGTTTTCAGTTGCGTTTATTTACTCTACATAAACAAATGTTTTTTCTTCATTTAATAAACGTGGAAAAAATATCTTTGAACATTTCTTTCTGCTCTTATTTTTTTTTACCGTGTTATCCCGCAGTAGCACACGCCACTTTGTTTTTTGTTTTTGTTTGGTGGCTGCAGTTTGATTATTGTTCCTAAGTGTGACCTTTTGTGACCTTTGCACAGGTGTGGGCTGCGTCAGGTGGCGGAAGTCACTCCCCTCCAACAGACCTGGTGTGGAAGAGTCAGGACTCGTGGGGCACCGGCGATGTCCTGCAGACGGTCCTCATCAGCGCCTCTGGAGAGGTCGGTCACACGAAAGTCACACGCGTGCTCGCTTGTGCACAAAATTTATTGACTTCTCCCTTTTACACTATAATGACCATAACGTTGAGATTTTTTTTTTTTCCCCTCAGACAATTCGGATATTTTTCTTCCATTTTTGTCTCTGAACATTTTTCTGGTGAAATATTTGGCATTAAAAAGTGGGTGCTTTTCACAATTATTTTCTTATATTTTTCCTCTAAAATTTAGATATTTTTCTTATAATGTTACAGGTTAAATACTCAATTTAGGTATTTTCCCAGAAAAAATAAATACATTTTTGCTTACATTTTAAATATTTTTTCTCCTTAATTCTAATAGTATTGCTTCTCAATATTTTTTGTTTCCCTTGTAAAATTTCAACATTCTACATTTTTGTTTACATTCAAATTCAGATTTTTTTTTTTAATAATTAAATGATGTCTTTTTTTTCACGTACAAATTCAGATTTTTCTTGTAATTTTACAACTTATATACTTTTTTTTTTTTTCCCAATTAATCTATTTCCCCTCAAATGTGCATTTTTCTTTCAAATTTTTCACATTTTCCTCCAGAAAAGCAAATTTGGTCGATTTCCTTTTTTTTTTTTTTTTTTTTTTAATTTATTTATTTATTTATTTATTTATTTATTTATTTAATGATTTGATATAGAAAAGATATCCGAAGCAGAGAAAAAAAAACACAAATTAAAAACAATCAAGGGAGTGAGTTTACTGAGTGTCCTTGAAGGCATCATTACAACCATAATGACTTTTGTCTCGTCCATCAGGAAATGGCCAGCAGAAAAGTGACCCGCACCCTCTTCCAGGAGGACGAAGATGACATGGTAACATCTTCCTCTTCCTCACTCTGGTGACGTTGAACATGCAATTATATGAACACGCTCTGCTGCCCCCCGCAGGGAGCTCACAGCACCAGCGGTGAGAACGAGTACAACCTCCGCAGCCGCACGGTCATCTGCGACTCGTGCGGCCAGACGTCTGACCGCGGGCACGGCAGCCACGGCGGCGGCGGCCCCGGCCCCGAAGGCCTCGTGGGACATTCTTTTTTTGTGGCCGACAACCTGCCCAGACAGGTAACCCAGTTCCACTCGCTTATTGCCAACTAGACAAAGTGAAATTTCTGCAGGAATTCCGTGGGAATGCTGAAAGCTGAATGCTAATAAAATATTTTCCAAGCGAGATTTGAAAAAATGCACTTGCATGTCTCCGTAACGCCAGGCAAGTACTGAACATGTGAGCCAACTTGGCTTGTTGAAACTCATGGCTAATGGCCTATTTATATCTAAAAGTGTTATCTGAAAGTGCCCTCCATTCATTTAGATGGAAAAATGGAACTGAGACCCAATGGAAAAAGAAAAAATTAAATAAAATAAAATTCACGTAATAGCACCACCTAGGCATGCAGTACCCGCCATTCATTTAGCTGGAAAAGTGGAACTAAGATTCAGACGTACATGTAATCACTTAGCATAATTGCCATGGATACATTTGCAATGTACAGTCGGAGGTGGGAGTCGAACCCGCACTTTTATCCTTTTTTTTTTTTTTTTTTTTCCCCCCACCCTCCTAAAATTTCAACATATTTTCTTCATTATACTTCTGTCTGTACACTCTGATCATATTGTAGCTTCATTTTGATATGTTAAATATATTCATAATTTTTCTGTGCAAATGTTTTATTATTTTTTTATTTTTTTATTTTTTTCTTGCAGAGTCGCGTGAAGCCTGAGAACTGTGCGGTTATGTAAAAGCAGACTTGGCCCCGCCTCCTGTTGCGCAATCATGAACATCAACTTTGGGATGTTTTTGTTTTGATTCTTATTGTTTTTGTTATATTCACTATCAACTTCTCTGCTGCTTGAATGTCGCCTGAAGGTTTCAGGAGCTTGCTTGTGTATAATCAATCCGTTTACTGTATCCTATTGCATGCATGCCAACGCTTGCGCTAATGCTAAGAGAGAAACGCACACGCGCACACTTCGACAAATTCAAATGCGGTTCACGTTGGATGCTGTCAAAAGTCAACACGCACAGATGGTGTTTTTTTTTATACGATGAACTTGACAAAATACAATTCAGAATTCCAAATTGTCATTTAGAGCGTTGATTTACAGAAAGTGCAAAATAGCAGAAATATATATATACATATGTGTTGTTAGTCTAATAGCGTTGTTGCTTAATTCATATTTGAATGTTTTCAGGAAACAAGAACAAATCAATTTTTAGCATTTTTATTGATATTATTAGCCTAGTAGCATAATTGACAGTATTTTGCTGTCACAATATTCGTACTTGTAAAAAATGTTTTGTTTTGTTTTTCCCCCCTTGTTTTCTGAGAACATTTAAATATGACTTAAGCAACAAAGCCATAAGGCTTGCATTTCCCCCACTTTTTTTTATTTTGTATTTGTGATTGCGCCTGGATAAAAAGTTTGATAATCTCAGGGCAAAAGTTTTTCTATGTCTTATTATTTTCATTTCCCGTCTTGTCATTATTTTCATAAAATAATTTTTAAAGGATGTTTATTTTTGTTTTGTTTGTTTGTTTTTGTGCTCAACATCAAAGATTGTGGACTTTTGGATTGGGTGTCCTTGTATGTGGCTGGTGCCACACATGAACCTTTATTTGCGCAATGATTGATCATGTCGTGATGCTTTTTTTTTTTTTACGGCAACTTTTTTGCCTTGATGGAACATTTGTACTGTAGTTGCGCAGCTTGTCCGCCAAAGAAAGCATAACCAAGCGCTTCTTGGAAAATACTTGATGGCTCTTGTTTTTGTTTATTCCCTGATGCTTTTTTTTGGGTGATATTTTGTTACCCTAAAGTGCCTTCCAGTCATATGCAACGATTTCGAGTTAAATCTGCCAAATGAAATATATGCTTGCTCTTTTGAGATATCATGTTTGTCTTGACCGAAGCCATATTCATCATTGTTGGATTATGTTTGTGCTTTTCCAAATAAATATGTTTAAAAAAAAAACAAAGAAGATACTTAATTGTTTTCATGAATACTCCACTTTTTTTAAATTTTATTATTATTACAAATATGCAAGAAAAAAAAATATGGTTACATCTCAAAATATGAGAATATGAATATGTACAAGAAAAGAACACAAATCTTGTAAATTTATTTGCAGGTTTGACTTTTTTTGGGTATAAAAATAAAAATCTCATTTGAATTAAATTCTGAACATTTATATATTTTATTTTCCCACTTTTTTTATTGCATTTTTTTTTTACCTCACATTCCTTAATAGTCACATTTTTCATTGCAATATTTTGCACATATAATATAACTATAATCTTGTAATTATGACTAAAATTCCTAAAGTATTGCCTTTTTTAAAATGTTCAATTTGTCATGTAAAAAATGTGGATTTTGCATGCCAAAGATGTTGACTTTCTGCTCATATATGAAGACTTTCTTTGCTACATGCAAACATTTTTAAAATAGTTTTCACTCCCCCCCCCCCCATATTACAACTTCATTCTTTACATTTTGACCTTTTTTGTCAAATAACTACTTTATAGTAATTTGATATAGTAAGGCGGTTAAAAAAACAAAAAAAGACCATGTAAGGCGTTTTATTTTTTTTTGAATGACCATGTATATAGTAAGGTGTTTTTTTTTTTAACGACTATGTATTGTAAGACGTTTTTTTTCTTTTCTTTTTTTAAACAACCATGTACTGTAAGACGTTTTTTTTTTTTTTTTGTAATCGACCATGTATAATAAGGCATTTTTTAAAAAAACAACCATGTATAGTAAGGTTTTTTTTTTGTTTTTTTTAAGCGACCATGTATAGTAAGGCATTTTTTTTTTTTTAAACGACCATGTCTAGTGTTTTTTTTTTTTTTTTTTTTTTTTTTAAGCGACCATGTTTAGTAAGGCATTTTTTTTTTAATAAAAAAAAAAAAGACCATGTATAGTAAGGCGTTTAAAAAAAAAAAAAAAAGACCATATAAGGCGTTTTATTTTTGTTTTTTGAACGACCATGTATAGTAAGGTGTTTTTTTTTTTTTTTACGACTATGTATTGTAAGCCGTTTTTTTTCTTTTCTTTTTTTAAATAACCATGTACTGTAAGGCATTTTTTTTTTTTTTTTGTAATCGACCATGTATAATAAGGCATTTTTAAAAAAACCGACGATGTATAGTAAGGTTTTTTTTTTTTTTTTGTTTTTAAACGACCATGTATAGTAAGGCGTTTTTTTTTTTTTTTTTAAACTATGTATTGTAAGGCGTTTTTTTTTCTTTTCTTTTTTTAAACAACCATGTATTGTAAGGCGTTTTTTTTTGTTTTTTGTTTTTTTAAAGCGACCGTGTATAGTAAGGCATTTTTTTTTTATTAAAAAAAGACCATGTATAGTAAGGCGTTAAAAAAAAGAAAGAAAAAAAGACCATATTTAGTAAGGCGTTTTTTTTGTTTTTTTTTTAAACGACTATGTATTGTAAGGTTTTTTTTTTTTTTTTTTTTTTTTAAATTAAAAAAAGACCATGTATAGTAAGGCGTATTTTATTTTTTTTTCCTTTTCTTTTTTTAAACAACCATTTACTTTAAGGCGTTTTTTTGTTTTTTTGTAATCGACCATGTATAATAAGGCATTTTTTTTTTTTTTTAAAACGACCATGTATAGTAAGGCGTTTTTTTTTTTTTTTTTAAACGACTATGTATTGTAAGGCGTTTTTTTTTTCTTTTCTTTTTTTAAATAACCATGTATTGTAAGGCGATTTTTTTGTTTTTTGTTTTTTTAAAGCGACCATGTATAGTAAGGCATTTTTTTTTTTTATTAAAAAAAGACCATGTATAGTAAGGCGTTAAAAAAAGAAAGAAAAAAAGACCATATTTAGTAAGGCGTTTTTTTTGTTTTTTTTTAAACGACTATGTATTGTAAGGTGTTTTTTTTTTTTTTTTTTTTTTAATTAAAAAAAGACCATGTATAGTAAGGCGTTTTTTTTTTTTTTCCTTTTCTTTTTTTAAACAACCATTTACTTTAAGGCGTTTTTTTTTTGTTTTGTTTTTTTGTAATCGACCATGTATAATAAGGCATTTAAAAAAAAAAAAAACGACCATGTATAGTAAGGCGTTTAAAAAAAAAAAAAAAAAAAGACCATATAAGGCGTTTTATTTTTGTTTTTTGAACGACCATGTATAGTAAGGTGTTTTTTTTTTTTTTTACGACTATGTATTGTAAGCCGTTTTTTTTTTCTTTTCTTTTTTTAAATAACCATGTACTGTAAGGCATTTTTTTTTTTTTTTTTAAACGACTATGTATTGTAAGGCGTTTTTTTTTTCTTTTCTTTTTTTAAATAACCATGTATTGTAAGGCGATTTTTTTGTTTTTTGTTTTTTTAAAGCGACCATGTATAGTAAGGCATTTTTTTTTTTATTAAAAAAAGACCATGTATAGTAAGGCGTTAAAAAAAGAAAGAAAAAAAGACCATATTTAGTAAGGCGTTTTTTTTTTTTTAAAAAACGACCATGTATAGTAAGGCGTTTTTTTTTTTTTTTTTAAACGACTATGTATTGTAAGGCGTTTTTTTTTTCTTTTCTTTTTTTAAATAACCATGTATTGTAAGGCGATTTTTTTGTTTTTTGTTTTTTTAAAGCGACCATGTATAGTAAGGCATTTTTTTTTTTTTATTAAAAAAAGACCATGTATAGTAAGGCGTTAAAAAAAGAAAGAAAAAAAGACCATATTTAGTAAGGCGTTTTTTTTGTTTTTTTTTAAACGACTATGTATTGTAAGGCGTTTTTTTTTTCTTTTCTTTTTTTAAACAACCATGTATTGTAAGGCGTTTTTTTGTTTTTTTAAAGCGCCCATGTATAGTAAGGCATTTTTTTTTTTTTTTTTAAAAAGACCATGTATAGTAAGGCGTTTAAAAAAAAAAAAAGACCATATAAGGCGTTTTATTTTTGTTTTTTGAACGACCATGTATAGTAAGGTGTTTTTTTTTTTTTTACGACTATGTATTGTAAGCCGTTTTTTTTCTTTTCTTTTTTTAAATAACCATGTACTGTAAGGCATTTTTTTTTTTTTTTTTTGTAATCGACCATGTATAATAAGGCATTTTAAAAAAAACCGACCATGTATAGTAAGGTTTTTTTTTTTTTTTTTTTTTTTTTTTTTAAACGACCATGTATAGTAAGGCGTTTTTTTTTTTTTTTTAAACGACTATGTATTGTAAGGCGTTTTTTTTTCTTTTCTTTTTTTAAACAACCATGTATTGTAAGGCGTTTTTTTTTGTTTTTTTGTTTTTTTAAAGCGACCATGTATAGTAAGGCATTTTTTTTTTTATTACAAAAAAAAGCCCATGTATAGTAAGGCGTTAAAAAAAAACAAAAAAAGACCATATTTAGTCAGGCGTTTTTTTTTGTTTTTTTTAAACGACTATGTATTGTAAGGCGTTTTTTGTTTTGTTTTTTTAATTAAAAAAAGACCATGTATAGTAAGGCGTTTTTTTTTTGTTTTGTTTTTTTAAACGGCCATGTATAGTAAGGTTTTTTTTTTTGTTTTGTTTTTAAACGACCATGTATAGTAAGGCGTTTTTTTTTCTTTTCTTTTTTTAAACAACCATGTATTGTAAGGCGTTTTTTTTTTGTTTTTTGTTTTTTTAAAGCGACCGTGTATAGTAAGGCATTTTTTTTTTATTAAAAAAAGACCATGTATAGTAAGGCGTTAAAAAAAAGAAAGAAAAAAAGACCATATTTAGTAAGGCGTTTTTTTTGTTTTTTTTTAAACGACTATGTATTGTAAGGTTTTTTTTTTTTTTTTTTTTTTTTTAAATTAAAAAAAGACCATGTATAGTAAGGCGTATTTTATTTTTTTTTCCTTTTCTTTTTTTAAACAACCATTTACTTTAAGGCGTTTTTTTGTTTTTTTTGTTTTTTTGTAATCGACCATGTATAATAAGGCATTTTTTTTTTTTTTTAAAACGACCATGTATAGTAAGGCGTTTTTTTTTTTTTTTTTAAACGACTATGTATTGTAAGGCGTTTTTTTTTTCTTTTCTTTTTTTAAATAACCATGTATTGTAAGGCGATTTTTTTGTTTTTTGTTTTTTTAAAGCGACCATGTATAGTAAGGCATTTTTTTTTTTTATTAAAAAAAGACCATGTATAGTAAGGCGTTAAAAAAAGAAAGAAAAAAAGACCATATTTAGTAAGGCGTTTTTTTTTTTTTAAAAAACGACCATGTATAGTAAGGCGTTTTTTTTTTTTTTTTAAACGACTATGTATTGTAAGGCGTTTTTTTTTTCTTTTCTTTTTTTAAATAACCATGTATTGTAAGGCGATTTTTTTGTTTTTTGTTTTTTTAAAGCGACCATGTATAGTAAGGCATTTTTTTTTTTTTATTAAAAAAAGACCATGTATAGTAAGGCGTTAAAAAAAGAAAGAAAAAAAGACCATATTTAGTAAGGCGTTTTTTTTGTTTTTTTTTTAAACGACTATGTATTGTAAGGCGTTTTTTTTTTATTTTCTTTTTTTAAACAACCATGTATTGTAAGGCGGTTTTTTGTTTTTTTAAAGCGCCCATGTATAGTAAGGCATTTTTTTTTTTTTTTTAAAAAGACCATGTATAGTAAGGCGTTAAAAAAAAAAGAAAAGACCATATTTAGTAAGGCATTTTTTTTTGTTGTTTTTTTAAACGACTATGTATTGTAAGGCGTTTTTTTTTTTTTTTTTTTTTTTTAATTAAAAAAAGACCATGTATAGTAAGCCGTTTTTTTTTTTTTTTTCTTTTCTTTTTTTAAACAACGATGTACTGTAAGGCGTTTTTTTATTTTTATTTTTTTTTAAACAACCATGTATATAGTAAGGTTTTTTTTTTTTTTTTTTTTTAAATTAAAAAAAGACCATGTATAGTAAGGCGTTTTTTTTTTTTTTTTCCTTTTCTTTTTTTAAACAACCATTTACTTTAAGGCGTTTTTTTTTTGTTTTGTTTTTTTGTAATCGACCATGTATAATAAGGCATTTAAAAAAAAAAAAAACGACCATGTATAGTAAGGCGTTTTTTTTTTTTTTTTTTAAACGACTATGTATTGTAAGGCGTTTTTTTTTTCTTTTCTTTTTTTAAACAACCATGTATTGTAAGGCGTTTTTTTTGTTTTTTGTTTTTTTAAAGCGACCATGTATAGTAAGGCATTTTTTTTTTTTATTAAAAAAAGACCATGTATAGTAAGGCGTTAAAAAAAGAAAGAAAAAAAGACCATATTTAGTAAGGCGTTTTTTTTGTTTTTTTTTTTAAACGACTATGTATTGTAAGGTGTTTTTTTTTTTTTTTTTTTTTTTTTTTTTTTTTTTTAATTAAAAAAAGACCATGTATAGTAAGGCGTTTTTTTTTTTTTTTTCCTTTTCTTTTTTTAAACAACCATTTACTTTAAGGCGTTTTTTTTTTTTTTTTTTTTTTTTGTAATCGACCATGTATAATAAGGCATTTTTTTTTTTTAAAAACGACCATGTATAGTAAGGCGTTTTTTTTTTTTTTTTAAACGACTATGTATTGTAAGGCGTTTTTTTTTTCTTTTCTTTTTTTAAACAACCATGTATTGTAAGGCGGTTTTTTGTTTTTTTAAAGCGCCCATGTATAGTAAGGCATTTTTTTTTTTTTATTAAAAAAAGACCATGTATAGTAAGGCGTTAAAAAAAAAAAAAAAAAGACCATATTTAGTAAGGCGTTTTTTTTTTTTTTTTTTTTAAACGACTATGTATTGTAAGGCGTTTTTTTTTTTTTTTTTTTTTTAATTAAAAAAAGACCATGTATAGTAAGCCGTTTTTTTTTTTTCTTTTCTTTTCTTTTTTTAAACAACGATGTACTGTAAGGCGTTTTTTTATTTTTATTTTTTTTTAAACAACCATGTATAGTAAGGTGTTTTTTTTTTTAACGACTATGTATAGTAAGGCGTTTTTTTCTTTTCTTTTTTTAAACAACCATTTACTTTAAGGCGTTTTTGTTTTTTTTTGTTTTTTTGTAATCGACCATGTATAATAAGGCATTTTTTTTTTAAAAACGACCATGTATAGTAAGGTTTTTTTTGGGTTTTTTTTAAGGCGACCATGTATAGTAAGGCATTTTTTTTTTAAAACGACCATGTATAGTAACGTTTTTTTTTAATTTTTTTTTAATTTTTTTATTTTTTTAAAGCGACCATGTATAGTAAGGCATTTTTTTTTTATTAAAAAAAAAAAGACCATGTATAGTAAGGCGTTTAAAAAAAAAAAAAAGACCATGTATAGTAAGGCGGTTAAAAAAAAAAAAAAGACCATGTAAGGCGTTTTATTTTTGTTTTTTGAATGACCATGTATTGTAAGGCGTTTTTTTCTTTTCTTTTTTTTTTTTTTTTTTGTAATCGACCATAAGGCATTTTTTTTTTAAAAACGACCATGTATAGTAAGGTTTTTTTGTTTTTTTTTGTTTTTTTAAAGCAACCATGTATAGTAAGGTTTTTTTTTTTTGTTTTGTTTTTTTTAAAGCGAACATGTATAGTAAGGGATTTTTTTTTGTTAATTAAAAAAAGACCATGTATAGTAAGGCGTTTAAAAAAAAAAGACCATGTATAGTAAGGCGTTTTTTTTTTTTTCTAATTAAAAAAAGACCATGTAAGGCGGTAAAAAAAAAAAAAAAGACCATGTAAGGTGTTTTATTTTTGTTTTTTAAAGCGACCATGTATAGTAAGGCATTTTTTTTTTAAACGACCATGTATAGTAAGGCATTTTTTTTTTTTTTTTTTTTTTTTTTTGTAATCGACCATGTATAATAAGGCATTTTTTTTTTAAAAACGACCATGTACAGTAAGGGTTTTATTTTATTTTATTTTATTTATTTTTTTTAAAGCGAACATGTATAGTAAGGGATTTTTTTTTAATTAAAAAAAGACCATGTATAGTAAGGCGTTTAAAAAAAAAAAAGACCATGTATAGTAAGGCGTTAAAAAAAAAAAAAAAAGACCATGTATAGTAAGGCGGCTAAAAAAAAAAAGACCATGTAAGGCGTTTTATTTTTGTTTTTTGAACGACCATGTATAGTAAGGTTTTTTTTTTTTTTTTTAACGACTATGTATTGTAAGGCGTTTTTTTCTTTTCTTTCTTTTTTTTTTTTTTGTAATCGACCATGTATAATAAGGCTTTTTTTTTTAAAACGACCATGTATAGTAAGTTTTTTTTTTTTTTTTTTTTTTTTTTTTAAAGCGACCATGTATAGTAAGGCTTTTTTTTTTTTAAACGACCATGTATAGTAAGGTTTTTTTTGTTTTTTTTTTGTTTGTTTTTTAAAGCGACCATGTATAGTAAGGCATTTTTTTTTTTATTAAAAAAAAAGACCATGTATAGTAAGGCGTTTAAAAAAAAAAAAAGACCATCTATAGTAAGGCGGTTAAAAAAAAAAAAGACCATGTAAGGCGTTTTATTTTTGTTTTTTAAAGCGACCATGTATAGTAAGGCTTTTTTTTTTTTAAACGACCATGTATAGTAAGGTTTTTTTGGGGGGTTTTTTGTTTGTTTTTTAAAGCGACCATGTATAGTAAGGCATTTTTTTTTTATTAAAAAAAAAGACCATAAGGCGTTTAAAAAAAAAAAAAGACCATGTATAGTAAGGCGGTTAAAAAAAAAAAAGACCATATAAGGCATTTTATTTTTGTTTTTTGAACGACCATGCATAGTAA
Source organism: Festucalex cinctus (assembly GCF_051991245.1). Lineage (NCBI taxonomy): Eukaryota > Metazoa > Chordata > Actinopteri > Syngnathiformes > Syngnathidae > Festucalex > Festucalex cinctus. Next base: position 2,071,516 of record NC_135417.1, on the reverse strand, counting down.
GGTGTTTTTTTTTTTTTTTAACGACTATGTATTGTAAGCCATTTTTTTCTTTTCTTTTTTTAAATAACCATGTACTGTAAGGCGTTTTTTTTTTTGTTTTTTTTTGTAATGACCATGTATAATAAGGCTTTTTTTTTTTTAAAGCGACCATACAGTAAGGCATTTTTTATTTTAATAAAAAAAAAAAGACCATGTATAGTAAGGCGTTTAAAAAAAAATAAAAAAATACCATGTATAGTAAGGCTTTTTTTTTTTTTCTAATTAAAAAAAGACCATGTATAGTAAGGCGGTTAAAAAAAAATGACCATGTAAGGCGTTTTATTTTTGTTTTTTGAACGACCATGTATAGTAAGGTGTTTTTTTTTTTTTTTAACGACTATGTATTGTAAGGCGTTTTTTTTTCTTTTCTTTTTTTAAACAACCATGTACTGTAAGGCATCTTTTTTTTTTAAACGACCATGTAGAGTAAGGTTTTTTTTTTCTTTTTCTTTTTTTTAAAGCGAACATGTATAGTAAGGGATTATTTTTTTTTTTTATTAAAAAAAGACCATGTATAGTAAGGCGTTTTTTTTTTTTTTTTTTTTTTTAAACGACTATGTATTGTAAGGCGCTTTTTTTCTTTTCTTTTTTTAAACAACCATGTACTGTAAGACGTTTTTTTTTTTTTAAACGACTTTATTTTTATTTTTATTTTTTAATTAAAAAACGACCATGTATAGTAAGGCAGTTAAAAAAAATGACCATGTAAGGAGTTTTTTTTTTTTTTAAACGACCATCTATAGTAAGGCGTTTTTTTTAAATCCTTTCTTACCTGGGGCCCCTGGAGAATATGGTACACCACATACACCGCTCACCTATGATGGCTTTTTTTATTTACAAATCTACACAAAGAAAACAAATGGTTACATCCTGAAATACATGATCACAAAAAAAACAAAAAAAAAACAACAAAAAAACAAACAAAAAAAACTGAACAGTGTATAAGTAGCATCTGTAAAGCTGACAAAAGAAAAATTGCTCCTGGTACTTTCTGCAGTTGAGTAAAGAAGAGGCCTCTGACTGGCCAGTCCATGAGGAATATATATTCTTTTTTTTTCATTTTATTTTATTTTTTTGTACATACAATTTGGGGAAAACAACCAATAGTGTAAAAAAAAAAATAAAAAAAAATAAAAAAAAAAATAAGTTCATGAGGGTCTCAACATTCCTCATTTATTTTTTCTTTTATTATAAATTTCAATGTTTTCTTGTATTTTTAGGACTTCATTCTTGCAATTGCAACTGTATCGCGCAGTGTAGCTTTTCTATGAATATGTTATAACTTTATCCTCACACTTTTACTCTAATATCTTTGTTTTAGCTATTATTTTATTTTTTTCTGCAATTGGGTTAAAGCTATCGTGTTAAAAATGTGAGCAAATTTGGAAGTTTCTGACAATCATATTTTCTTGTAAAAATTGTAGCTTTTCCATTCAAATAGTTGTATAATTACACCACTCTTGTATGATTACTATTCTTTTTTACATGCAGTTTGTGGAAAAACAACCATATTAAAAAGTGAGCAAAGGATTTTTGTGCTAAAGTGCATCATGACATAGCGACAAACTCGAAGAAACCAGACAAAGTTGTAAACAAAAAAAAACCCCAAAAACATTGAACATTTGCCAGCTGAAGAGGGTTCGAACAATCCTGACATCCTCCCGTCAAGTCTTTTCTTTCTCTTCGAGTCCCTCCGCTTGTGCGGAGTCCCCACCTGAAGTGGCGTTTCCTCACCAGTCGTGAACAAACCAGCGTCCTCCACCAGGGGGCGTACGGCGTCTTGGAGGCAGTTTGAGGAGCCTCCCGTGAGTTGGCGTCATCGACGAGGGGTCAGCGCGGCGTTCTCTCGGGCGAGGGGGGTCGACGGAGGGGTGGCAGGTCGTAGTGGCCCGGGATGTGGCTGTTGACCGGGAGGTCATAGTGGCCCTGCAGGTCCTCGTGGGGGGCGTGGCCCACAGAATGTTGACGCTCTGCAGGTGGGGAAACATTCAATAATTTCCATCTTATTTATTTTGTTTTACTGCATATCAGAAATCCCATTTGAACAGGGGGTGTGTAGACTTTTTAAATCCCGGTATAATTTGTCATGTCTGTCACTCACGTCGTCGTAGAGAAGCGGCGCTGAAGGGCGGCGGCGGGGGTGGCGGGGGTCCGCTTTGGGTGTAGGCGCGCTCTCGGGGGACGGCCGCCTTCATCTCCATGTAGCTGCTCTCGGGGGGGCAGAAGGGGGGTCCGGGAAGGTCCTTGATGGTGGCGTACGGGTTCTCGCTATTTAGGGAGCTGCTGCTGGCCCTCCCCGCCGCCTCCGCCAGTTCTGGAGCCGCAATTGACATCACAAATCAGGATTTAGTGGCACAAAAACTGCAGCAAAATTCATCATCACAGTCCAACAAAAAGCAAAGAAAACAAACAAAAATGGTACTGCAATGTTTTTAAAAAATCAAATATTTATTGTTGTTGTAGTCAAAAATGTAAAAAAATGTTTAATCTCAAATTGATTTTGTTTGGTATTTTAATAATTACATAAAAAATAATTAATTAAAAACAAATAAAACAATGAATACATTTGAATATTAATAAATACAATACATTTTAATATAAATAAAACTATAATAATAATAATAATAATAATAATAATAATAATAATAATAGTAATCCCACAGCAGCACAAAGAATCCAAGTTCTGGAGAAAATGGGACTGTTTCGTCAAATCTGAATATGAAAAACAATTTGATGATAATGATGACGTTTTGCAATTCTCTGTACATATTGTATCTGTGATCTTCTAGCCTTTTTTTTCTTCCTCTCTCCCACTTCATGTTTGTATTTCAAAAAATGTTAAAAAATAAAACATTTAAAAAATGATAATAATAATAGTAATAGTCTTATATGTCTTATGTTTTCCTACCAAAAAGTAAATAATTTGAAATTATGTATTCTTGGATAAAAAAAAAAATACTGTATAGTACATATTTTAAATCACAACTTTCCAGTTATTTTCTAACAACAACAAAAAATGTTAACAACAATAACAATTTAAAACCTCATTTTTGCTGGTGTCTTGTGGATTTAGAAAGATTGACTTCTTTATTGTTTTCCAGATCAGAAAAGTAAAATGGACAATTGTTATTGTGTTCGGAATGCAATTATTATTTTTTTTTTTTTTAGGAAAAAAAACAAACAAATGTTCTCAATATTTTGGGGATTTTAACCAATTGAAGATGTTTGTTGTTTTCGTGGGGGAGGGGAATTTATTTGTTTTGTTTGGCTTTCTTGACAATTTTTTATTAAATATATAATTTTTCTGTATATAAAGTATGTATTTATTTTTTAGCTTCATTTTTTTCCCCGCCCATTGTTGTTTTTTTTTGGAGGAAAATAAATCAAAATCAGTATTTATTTAAAGTCTTGCAGTACCACTCTGCGCCTCTAGAGTGCATGAGTGAGTCCTAAACGCAAGCGTCAATGTCTCTTTCAAGAGGACTGCGCACATCCTACCGACCTTTGTTGAAATATTTTCCAAGGCTGGCGCTGTAGCTGTAACTCCGATCGATCCCAAACGCTCCTGTGAACACCAAAAAAATACTTTTATTAGGGAAAGAGATCGTATAAAATGCGTTTGAATTGTTTTTATATCTCCATGTTCAACAAGTCTTCTTGACTTGCCCAGAGGAAATCCTGTCAAAGATGTTTTATAGCCAATAAAAGCAGACTTGGCAACACAATAAGCGGACGATTGATTCACATCCAACAGACCACAAGAATGAATCAAACTCCTTCTGTTCTGCTGACTTTGAATGTATAAGTCAATGTGTAGGCAGTGGTGGGAAGATATGAATAGATTCATTTTGAAATATTGTCCCTTATCAGCCCATCTGACCTGGCTCCTTGTTACGACCTTCGTGATGTTTCCAGTCGGCGGGCAACGTGGCGTTGCTCTCCACGCCAAACAGGCCGCGTCTCTCCCGATCTGTGTTCTTCATGCTGCAGAACAACTGCTTGTTGGTGTTCTGCAAAACAAACAAACAAACAAAAAAAGTCATCAGGAAAGTGGACAAAGGAAGATTTTGAAAGAGCGTAGTGAAGTAAAGGTCACCTTGATGGTGCGGTCGTGGTTGTTGGGGAGGTGAGGCAGTGGCGGACGGTTGTCCCGAAGCGTGTGGTAGCTCGGGTTCGAGTAGTAGTGGTGGTAGTTGGGAGCCACATCTGCACACATACAAACACATGGAGAAACATCAATAAAGTCACATCATTTACACAAAACATATATATATATATATATATATATATATATATATATATATATATATATATATATATATACACGTGTGTATATATAAATAAAACTTCTTTGTTGATTTCTGGATAAGAAATGTAAAAATAAGAATGTAAAAAAAATTACCTCAATCAACAATTTGTTACAAAATTTGTAAAAAAAAAATTGTAAAAAAAAATGCTTTCTTGATAATCATAAATATAGTTTTTATTTATTTATTTTTTTTTTTATTTTTTTTTTTTTAACTATTATTATTTGCTGTTTTCTGGATATACTTTTTTTTTTTTTTTTAATTACCTAATCATTTTTGTTCTTCTCTCGATAAAAAAAAATCTTAAAAAAAGATTTTAAATATTTCTAAAATTAAAAAAAAGTACAAAAAACACTAATTTACTTGAAAGACATTATTGTCAAAGAATGTTTTTTTTTTTAAATACGTTTTTAATGACTTAGTGTTTTTCTAGATTACAACAGTAAAACAACTGTCATTTTATAAATTACAAATCTTTAAAAATAGTAATAATAATAAGAAGAAGAAGAAGAAGAAGAAGAAGAAAAATGGGGTAAGTGTCAAACTTTACGCACATGTTGAAAAAGAATTTGTGAAAAAATTGTATTAAACCCCAACTCATTTTATTTTAGATTGGATTTTTCTGGATATGAGTTAAAATGATTAACATTTTTTTTTTCTACATGAAAAAAAGTATAAGAAAAAATGGGCTGAAAAAAATTAGAAAAAAATTTGATAAAAAAATTGTTTTTTTTATTAACTGAGAAAATGTTGCTTGTTTTCTATTTTTGTATTTATTTTTTAATAATAATATATTTATTTCATTTATTAATATTTTTTACATTTAAAATTAGTTAGATTTGTTGTCTTTTTGTTTGAAGGCAAAAATATTAGACAGGAGTGATGTGGAAACCCGGAATCAAAATTGTAATTTTTTTTTAAATGTAAAAAGTACTCATTAAGTTGATGATGAGCATGTGGCGCGGCGCACGTGGTGTGGCCTACCTGGCACGGCGTACTCGGAGTTGACAGTGCGACTGGCGGAGAAGGAGACGGTGGGCGCGTTGTTGTGCTTGAGCCTCTGCTGGCGTCGGTAGAGCAGCAGCAGAACCAGCAGCAGAACCACCAGGATGACCAGCGCCACAACGCCGCTGATGGCCGCCCACGACTCCTTCTCGCCTGGGGGCAGCGGCACCATCACGCTGCCGGGCTCTGCCGCTTCTGAAAGCAAATGTGGGAAAAGTCAGAATTGGTTTTGTGCAGGAATTCTCAAAACCCAGCGATTGGATGGGGACCAGTTTGGGGTGTACCACGCCTCCCGCCCGTTGACAACTGGGATAGGCTCCAGCATGCTCGCGACCCTTGTGAGGACGAGCAGTTCGGAATAATGTGAAAAAAATAAAGAGATACTTCACTTATTTAGCCCATTATAGCAATAAAACGTTAATATTTTGTCTATAATTAATTTGCTACTTTCATTATTTTTCACGTACAATTAGTACCTTCAAAAACACATTTTGCAACTTTCTGTTGACTGAAAATGATATCACAGGGGTTCAGGTAACCAATTACAGCTCACCTGTTTTCTAGGCTTGGTCATGTGACATTCACAAGCTGAGCTGTGATTGGTTACCTGAGCCCTTGTGATGTCATTTTCAGTCGACAGCAACTTGCAAAATGTGTTTTTAAAGGTAATAATTGTACATGAAAAATAATGAAAATATCAAATTTATTATAGGCAAGATATTCACAAAGCCTGCTTGTAGGAGGCCTCCCTCTAGTGGTATGCCGAAGAAGCACTGTCCAAGTACAGTTTAAAAATTGTCATTATTTAGGTCATTTTAAAGGTTAACTTTTTGTGTGATACATTTCAATTGAGTCGTTATTTTAATTACAGAATTGCAGACTTAAAATTGGCATACAATTGTTTTTCTTGAAATATAATTTAGTTTTTAGTAACTTAAAAATTTAGTAAGTAACAATTCAAAGAAAAAATGCTTTTATTAAAAAAAAACTCAATTCAAAGTAAGGATTAAAAGACTAAAAATCAAAATTAAGAAAAAAAATAAATTAATATTCAGAAATAAGCAAAATATTTTCTAAATGAAAAATGAGAAAAGAAAATCAAATTTAAAATGCATTTATAATAAACACTTGGTACAAAACATAAATTATATCATAAATAAAAATTGTGATTAAAAATGTAATTTAAATTTCAATCAATTAGAGCAACGTAAAATAAAATTCCATGATTAAAAAAAACAAAAAACAAAAAGGGAAACATGAATAATAACTCAGAAAAATATTGCAAAAAAAATAAAAAAATCAAACTGAATAAAAGTTGATTAATTATTGAAATAGAATTTGCATATGTTGCATAGAACAAATGTTGTCATTTTCATTTTTTTTTTTTTTTTTTAATACGTGTGCGTGCATGTATGTGTGTACCTTGTTGACAGTCAGCGTCTTCGCACACACATTCTCCCGTGACGCGGTCACACAACACGTTGGCGGGACACGAGCAAGTTTGGGAGCAAAAGGAGCCGAAACGTCCTGCGCCACAAGCTGGAGACCCAAAACACGATTTTAAAATATCCAATCAATAAATAAAAATAATGAGTAATATGAATCTGAAGAGTTGCCGCTGACGTATTGAGCAGTCTGTGGCGGTCCAGCCGGGCAGACACTGGCATTGGCCGTCCCGGTGGTTGCATGTGGCGTTGTTGGCGCAGCTGACGCACACTTCGGAACAACCTTTGCCGTAGTAGCCGGACGGACAAACTGCAGCAAACATGACACGTAATATGAACAACAACTTTTAATCAGCCTGGGGCACTCTGGGCTGCAACCCCAGTGCTTGTGAAAATGAATGACTGGACCCACCTTGATGGCAATCATCCCCGGTGTACCCCGGAAGGCAGTCGCACTCCCCGGTCACATGGTGGCAGCGATACGATTGGCCGCACGACGGGCAGGACTGGCCGCACTGGTCGCCGTACGTACCCGATCTGCATTCTGGGGTAGGCGGAGACGCGTCAGCCGCAGACTGGCGTCGCGATCGCTGTCACTCGGCGACACTCACTGTTCTGACAGGTGACCCCCCAGAAGCCCGGCCGGCACACGCACGCCCCCGTTTCGCGCAGGCACGTGTCGCTGTTGGGGCAGTGCTTGAAGCAGGTCTGGTTGCAATGGCGCCCCCACAGGCCCTCGGAGCACGGCTCGCTGCAACGTGGGCCTGACGGGGACAAGGCGGCTTGATTGACTGATTGATCGATTGATTGATCGATTGATTGAATCTTTCCTGCTTTCTTTTTTTTTTTTTTTAAATCATTGACTGCCACCCAAGTTCAAAAGTATTTTAACGTCTATAACCGTCAATGGCAGTAAATAAAATATATATATATTTTTTTTAAATATTTATTCAGCATGCTAATTATATAGCTAATCCTGTTTTCGCAATATCACTTTGTACCTGTTTTGATTAATAAACTCACACTTTTTATTGTTGATTTCTAGATAGCATGTTTTTTTCCCCGAGAATATTTTGAGTGCAAAACAATCATTTTTATTCTTTCACAATATTTTTTTTTCGGATTTTGACATTAATAATGATAATAAATAATGATAATAAAATTCTGAATTTGGCTTTAAAAAAGAGAAAATTTCCCCCTCATATTTAGACTTTACTGATGCTAATGTATCATTTTATTGATTTTTGCAATTAGTCAATACAAATTAAACTCAAAATGATATTATCAGTCTTGTTATTTTTATTATTTATTTTTTAATTAAAACTAATATTTTAAAGTATAAGCTTATATATAACATTTTAAAAAGATAATATTTGTTTAAAATAGATGCTGCAAACTTAAGCTAAAAATGTGAAAACATTGAACTTTTATTATGGATTATCTTGTTTTACTAAAACAGTCCAAAATAATATATCGTAAATTTGTAAAATATTTAAATGTTAAATATATTTTTGGTAGATTTTTGGTTTCTTTTTAATTTTTTTGGGGGGGGATTAAAAAATAGCACTTCTTACTGGATAAAATGAATGTAAATATTCAATAGAATAAAATACTAATTAAATAAAAATTCAATATATATATATATATATATATATATATATATATATATATATATATATATATATATATATATATATATATATATTTTTTTTTTTTTTTTTTTTTGATCAATAATTAAACCTGTAGTACAGTTGTACATCACTACAAAATATAAACAAAATATTAAACATATTCTTCCACATCTCAAAAGTGAGCATTACCATCGTATCAATATGTGTTTTATTGCTAGTGTGCTGTTTGAAAAAATGGCCACTCACCAAACCAGCCTGGCAGACAGTGGCACTCCCCTGTGGTTGCCTGGCAACCGTCAGCATGGACGCAGTCGCATCTCTTCAGGCAGCCCGGCCCGAATGAGCCCATCTGCGAGTGGGAAGTAAAGCCAGTCAGGAGAGTCTCTCCAGGCAGTCAAATGGACCAGCGCCAGGCAAAATGCTACAACAGTGGGGGGGCTGTCACCATGGCAACAACGAGAATATCCAAAAAAGGCTTCCAAGGAAAATGTAGAAACATTTTGTAAAGCAGACACAACAATGTAGATGAATGGAGAACAGTTACATGGTCACTTGTTGCTAGGCAGAGTTCATTGATGGTACCAGAGGTCAGTGTCAAAACTGGCACATGGCAGCCATCTCAAGTAAACTATTCAAAAGGCGATTGGATTATAAGATGTTAATAATGCTCTGTATTAAATGTAAAATGCATAATTTGGGGGTTATGGTTGTTTTTTTTTGTGTTTCAAAATATTTTTTCCTGTTTTCTAGATCATTGTGTTTATTCATCCATCCATCCATTTTCTTGACCGCTTATTCCTGACAAGGGTCGCGGGGGGTGCTGGCGCCTATCTCAGCTGGCTCTGGGCAGTAGGCGGGGGACACCCTGGACTGGTTGCCAGCCAATCGCAGACAAGGGTCGCGGGGGTGCTTGTGTTTATTCAGATTTTTGTTATTTCTGGACACAAATATGTTTGTTTTTTTTGTTTTATTCTGGATGCAAACATTTCATTTTTATGGATTAAAACATGCTTTTGTTTATAGTCGGTTATTTTAGTTTTAGTAGAGTTTTAAAAACAAGACACTTTAGTTTTTTTTGATGGTTTCAAAATGTTATTTTTGTGTTTCCTGTATTTTGCGGGGAAAAAAGCGCAGGTCAAGTTTTTTGTCATTATTTTAGGGATAAAAATATACCTTTTATAGAGAACATTTTTGTTTTAATTTTCTAGGGAAAAAGTGCTATTTTTTGTGTGTTTTCTGTATAAAGAAAGTTAACATATTTGTTTCACAGAAGAATATATCTATTTTTTGCTGGTTTTATTTATTTATTTATTTTTTGCTTCATGGATGAAAATATTCTGATATGGGTTATTTTCTGGTTAAAAAAATGTCTTTTTTTTTTTTTTTTTAAATCAGTTTTTAATGTTTTCTGGTAGAAAAAAAAAATTATTTGTTGTTTTCTTGGTTCCGTTATTGGGTTGCTTAACCTTTTTTATTCATATTTATTTTTTAATTACTTCTTTTTTTATTTCCTTATATATATATATATTTTTATGTGGGCGGCACGGTAGTTGACTGGTTAGCACATCCGCCTTCCAGTACTGAGGACGCAAGATCGAGTCCAGGCTCCGGCCTTCCTGGGTGGAGTTTGCATGTTCTCCCCGTGCCTGCGTGGGTCTTCTCTGGGTACTCCGGTCTCCTCCCACATTCCAAAGACATGCATGGCAGGTTAATTGGGCGCTCCGAATTGTCCCAAGGTGTGCTTGTGAGTGTGGATGGTTGTTCGTCTCTGTGTGCCCTGAGTGGCAACCAGTTCAGGGTGTTCCCCGCCTACTGACTGAAGCCAGTTGGGATAGGCTCCAGCACCCCTGAAAGCCTTGTGAGGAGCAAGTGGTTAAGAAAATGGATGGATAGATATTTTTATGTGCATTCTGGATAATAACTAAAATTTCAAACATATAACGAGAGACAATATCTATCTACTGTGTCTTGAGGGGCATTGCATCCCCTGCCCCCGAATGCATACACACTCTTCTTCTGTCTAAAGGTGGCGAAATCTCACCAAACACGCCTGGTCGCAGTGCGCCCCCTGCCAGCCAGCCGTGCAGGTGCAGGATCCATCCGCTGGGTTACATTTAGCCCCGTTGGCGCACTGACAGGTGCTGTTGCATCCTCGGCCCCAGGTTCCCTCCGAGCACGGAAGCGAGCAGTCGGGCCCTCGCCAGCCTGAAGACATTAAAAAATGAGAGTGATGGCGGAACCTTTAACGAATACCCGCCCACTTGCATGTGTGAAGAAGCTTCACCTTCTTTGCAGAAGCAGGTGCCGTCGATAGGTGAGCAGTCCACAAAGTTCTTGCAGGAACACTCCAGGGAGCAGTTCTTGCCGTAGGTGCCGCTTTTGCACGGATTCTCGCAGTGAACACCCTGCGAACATTTTTCAAACGCAAAGTGTTATTTATAGTAAGTAATATGAAGTGAAACTGGATCACTTCCAACCAAGGCACACTAATGTGGTTGGATGATGGCGGGTTGCTGACCGTGTATCCGGGGGCGCACTGGCACAGTCCGGTGGCGCCGTGGCACACGCCGCCGTTGACGCACAAGCAGGGCTCCAAGCAGCCGTCGCCGTAGAAACCGTGGGCGCAGGTTTCGTTGCAGTGCAGCCCGGCCCAGCCTGCCTGGCACGTGCACTCGCCTTTCATCGGGTGGCAGCTGAAGGCAATAGTCAGGTAACATGAAATTAAATTGGAAATTGGAAAAAATACAGTTAAAAAAAATAAAAAATTACAAAAATTTAGCTATAAAAAAAAAAAAAAAAAAAAAAAAGAATCAGACAAGAATTTTTTTTTTTTTTTTAAAGGAAAGGTATTTCTATTTTGTTTTCTAGATTAAAAAAAACACACCACAATTTACATAACTGTTTTCAGGATTAAAAAAAATGTAGTTTTCGGATGATATTAAAAAAATCTTTTGTTTTAATTTGTTTTAGATAAAAAAATAATTATAAATGTAATTTTTTTTAAATTTTGTAATCAGAAAAAATAATACAAAAATAATAAAATAATCTCAGTCATGTAATTTACAAAATATATATTTGCAGCTGAAGGGAATTGTCATGTAACATGAAATGAAATTGGAAAAATTACATTTAAAAAATGCAGATTGTTTTGTCTATTTATAGAATCAGACTGGAAAACACATGTTGATGCTTTTTTTTTTTTTTTTGAAGGAAAGCTTTTTATATTTTGTTTTCTAGATTCAAAAACACAATTTACTTAATTGTTATCAGGATAAAAAAACAACTGTTAGTTTTGGGATGATATTTAAAAAATATTTTGTTTAATTTTTTTGGAGATTAAAAATAATTATAAATGTACATTTTTTTTTTACATTTTGCAATCAGAATTAATAATACCAAAATAATATAATAATCCCGGTCATTTACGGTAATTAAAAATATATATATTTATTACATTTAAATTAACATATCTTAATTGAATGGAATTTACTGGTAATTAATTTAATTTAAAACCAAATATTCAAATTTAATGCACTTATTTTGTTTATCTGGATTTGCAGAAATAAAGTGTTTTCTGTATTATAAAACACTTTTGTTTTGTTTTCCAAAGTAAAAAAAAAAATTGTTTACTGTCGTTTACGAGATTTAAAAAAATATTTACTGGCAAAAAAAATAAGAGAAAACCTTTCTTGTATTCTGTATTTTAAAAAATAATCATTTTATTGAAATTAAATTAATTGAAATGGATTCAATTTAATTTAGCCTCCATTAATTTTATATCTTGAAAAGTAAAACATGTAGACATTGACATAACTGCGCAATTAAGTCACTCCTATGCACATATCAACAATGTTCTAAAAAACACATGCTTCAAAATCATAAATATGAATATTATGCATCATTAGCACCAAAGCTCCAATTTTTTTGTGTGGTAGCCAGGGGGCACTATTTACCTGCAAACCTCCCAAACAATAGAGTGGCTATGGCTGGGATTAGCATGAACACTAATCTAGTTTGCTTTACTTTCTTTGTATGCTCACCTGAGCGTATGCTTGTCCTGGCAGAGACACGCGCGTTCGCAGTGCATGCCGTATTTTCCTTGCGGGCACATCCTGTCCTTGCAGCTGGGCCCGCTGAAGCCCGGTTCGCACAGACAGCCGCCGTCGATGTTGTAGCAGCGAGCGCCGTTTGCGCAGTCGCACGCGCCTTTGCAGTCCTGACCGTAAGAGCCCACCGCGCACTCCTCGTTGCACCTGAGCGAGACAAACAAAAATCCAGGAAGGTTTTGAGGTATGCAGGCATCTCACAAATTCTGCCTAGCAACAAGTGACCTCAGTGCCAAAAAAGCATTACAAACAAATAATTAGTTTCTTGACTGCACTGTGATCGGCTGACGCACACCTCCGGCACTTCAACGTCCTTGGTCACCTTGACAATTACGCACCTGTTCCCGGTGAAGCCTTTGGCACACTTGCACTGTCCCGTCTCGGGGTCGCATTTGCCGCGATTGTGGCAAATGCATTCCTCAGCACAGTTGGGTCCGTACCGTCCTTCGGGACAGCGCTCCGTGCAGACAGAACCCTGTAGTGAGGAAGTTTAAAAGAAAAGGTCAGTTGAATATGATGCGAAGTGGAAGTACACTGAACAACTGGCGGATGGATTATCTCGGCAAAGGAGAAGTGCACACTAGCAGAGCTTTAGACATAATTGTGAACGATGTTGAGTTGTGCTCATTAAAAATGAGAAGCAAAGCAAAAGTGTTGCATTTCTAACATTTTGCTTACCGTCCATCCAGGAGGACAGGCACAGATCCCTTTGCCCCGACAGATGCCGCCATTTTGACACGGACACCGTGCCGGACACTTCCTGGTGCACGGCCTCTCACAGCTAAAAATGCATACAATAACATCTATCAGCTCGCATTTCTATTGTGCAGGTGTACCAAAGCACAGACTGTATTTTACTAGGGCTGGGTATTGTCAACAATCTCACGATACGATACGTATCACGATACAGGGGTCGCGATACATATGTATCCCTATACATGATCTTCAAGGCAATACGTATCCCAGTATTTGACATGAATTTACTTGCATTTTTATTATAACAGTCATATGTATAGCTAAGTGATATGTTTATTATGCTGGATGGCAAAAATGCAGCTCTTCTGGTTTACCACCAAGTAAGCAACCTTGTTTTAACTCCCTATTTAAAATTAATGAGCAATATCGGTTCTGACGCCTGCGTATCGATACGTGTATTGTAATGAGGCCCGCAACGATGTATTGCCATATCGATTTTTTGAGCACACCCCTATATTTTACATTAGAAAAATCCCACATATCATTCCATACTCATCTTATGAAATGCTAACGTCTTAAAGATGATTTGATTGAGAAAAAAAGTCACAAATTATATTCGATAGTGCTTCCTTGAAGCCAATTACTACTTTCCTTTTAGTTTAGCCAGGGCATTCACGCCAAATTATAGCATCTTAAAGCATCAGGGAAAGAGCACAAAAATATCTCCATTGCACATAAATAATAACTATCATGGAAATCAAATGACAAAAGTGAAAATTATCATTTCCTGATGATCTCTCACAGTTGACGACGTGAGTCGTGAAGTACTTACAAGGTGCCAGTGAAGCCATCCCGACACGTGCACTCCCCGCTGGCTTTATGGCAAGATCCTCCGGTCCCGCACTTGCACTTCTGCAGGCAGCCCTTCCCAAAGGTTCCAGCCGGGCACGCCTCCTCGCAGTACCGTCCAATGAAGCCCGGCGGGCACTGACACGTCCCCTTGACCGGGTCGCACGGCGCGCCGTTCTCGCACTTGCACTGCTGGCCGCAGCCCGGACCCCAACGTTTGTCTTCACAGGCTGAGGGGAGAAGTGACACTGAGGATTATTTTGAGTTGTTTGGTTGATTTCTAATGTGCAAGATGGTGGTTATCATGAATAACTGCTAAGGAACAATCACATTTGAGTGATTGTATGAATTGTATTCACATTATGTTTTGTCGTGTTTGTTTTGTTGTGTTTCTGTAAAGCGCTTTGTGACAGCTAAGGCTGTTTGAAAGTGCTATAATGAAGATGACTTGACTTGACTTATGTCGCATGATTGACTTTTTCAATGGATTGGATGGATCATGGAAGAAGTAATGGTTTATCATTTTTAATTGGAGCGCATGATATTTCATACAAATGGAAATTTTATTATCATTATTTTTTATTTTTTTATTTTATTGTTTTATATTATATTATTATTATCATTATTATTATTATTATTATTTATTTACTTGTTTGAATTTGAACTAACGATGATCCAGCTTGAGAGTCATCAAGTTCACATTCTTAGGGTGTCCCACAAGGATTCCAACTGGGCCCTCTGCCTTTTGTATCACCTCATCCATTGAGGCTGGAGTAAAACACTGACAGTCCCAAAGTAGGAATTTTTCATTTTATCAAGACATGCCAGAGTATTGTAACTTAGTGGGAATAGTTAGGAATCATTTGAACATTTTATGAAGCATTTTTCTATACTTTACAGTATAACTTGCCAGATGGCGCAATTAGAATCAAACATGCAACATGTCACTGAATGTATGGGGGAAAAAAATAATGGAGAAGTTATTTCTAAAGGCCTCCACTGACTCTGGCACTTGATCCATTTTCCGACCATTCAGAACAACAGTCACCTTCCCGTTAAGGAGCCTTTAGCATAACTTACGGTAATGGCGTCTATTTAGCGCCGTGTGGTAACACTTGATGATGATGTCATCGAGAGAAAAAAATGATTAAATGAATGTCAAAAAAACACAGCCACATATAAATGAAAAACAGAACACTCTTGCACCAATTGTGGTTTTCCACCGCTATCCCCCTACCCCAACTCGAACGCCTGTCATCCAAAATCTGGGGCGTCGTTTTACCGCCCGAGCGATTCAAATGATCTGGGAGATTTGCATGGAGCTCACAAAAGTCGGACTTTGTCTTATCCAGCAGTGGACTTTCACACAGGGTTTTGAGTTTCCAAGAGCATTCTGTCCGATGATGTCACTGATGGATGGGCGTCAGTCACATGACAAACGGCGCCAACAAATTCTTGTTGACCTCTGTGGATGTTATTTTTAAATCGCTTGGTAATCTAAATCGAGGCCCGAGTCACTCCTTGTATATTTTTTTTGAAGTAGTTGTAGGGCTATAGCTCCCAAAATAGTTTCTACTAGATCCAAATTTGGCTTGGAATGATCTGCGCTGCCAGTGTTTATGCAGCCAACGTTATGGCTTCTTCTCGTCTAAATGGGTCGGCAGAGGGGGGGGGGGGGGGGGGGGGGGGCTTGGCTCAACTCTGTCATGTTGAGTAATGAGAAATTCAGATGGTGTCAACCATTGTGTTTACACAGGCAGATTTTCTGATGAGACTCAATAGGAAAAAAAAAAAAATAATGAAAATAAAATTCTGAAGTGACTCCTTCAATCTTGTTTTAAAAAATGAATTAACAGCTCCGTAAGGTCCTAAAAAACATCAAAACAAGATAACAACTAAAAAAGAAGAGGAAAATGAATTTTTCCTCAGGCGACATCCCGCAGGAATCAGTACTAGGAACCTTATAAGAGCAGCAGCACAATGGCCGGACAAAAAAAAACAAAAACAAATTCCAGTGGTTCCTTGAGGTATGAGTTTTATATACTTGTAACTCAAAACACTCGTAAGTCATCATCTATATATATATATATATATATATATATATATATATATATATATATATATATATATATATATATATATATATAGAGAGAAAAAATATATAGAGAAAAAAAGGAAAATAGCACTCTATAATATTATTAATCTACTTTATAAAAACATTAAGTGACAACTTATTTTGATAAAATGTAAACAATTAAGCAGTTTGTGCATCATGGTTAATTCATTGCAGCATCTTCTAGTGTATGTGACTTGTCAAAAAAAAAAAAGTTATGCAAAAAAATGATAACTAACTCTAATCTGCAGCAATATTAATCTTTTTTTTTGCAAGGACAAAGAATATATGCCTTACATTTTCTCTCTGCAGGTACTGCACCATTTGAGCTCAAACATCCACTCTTTAAAGGTGTCCCACAGGGATCAGTATTAAGTCCTTTACTAGAACACGATAAATGGAGAAGATAAACAAATTATATCCTCAATAAAACCAGTCTATAATAGGTTTTACAGCAGAGTTCATCCATCCATCAATCTATCCATCTATCTATCTTCCACGCATCTGCAAATCATTTATCCTGCTGAGTCATTTTTTCTGGTTTTGACGACGTCAGAAGCTCGGAGAGTTTGACAAACTATTGATTTTTAAACCACCAAACGAAAAAAAAAAATTAATTAATATTATTATTAATTATTATTAATATTTCACACAAGATTCATCATTTTTCCACTGACGTTGCTACCCTGATACACATTTTCCTGTAATATCTCTCGAGCTTAAACATCCAAACCACAGGAGTGCGTTTTGGAAGCGGCTTCAAAACCAGCTGCTACGCTACGCTAACTTTTCAAAGTCGTTCCTGAAGAGATTTTAATTGCAACTCGTGTGCGAATATGCACTGGAGAGATGATTAGATCAGGTATTATTTTATGCATGAGGCAGGATCTCCAAACTGTCCAATACAAGTTTTCTTGCACCACCATCCCCCATCATTTCCCATCCCTCTTCATACTATTTAGCTCAATTGCAAACCTCAAAAAGCCCCTCTCCTCCAATTTCACACACTTTGATAAGTCCACACTCAGACAGTTCTCCAAAACAGAAAAAGGAGAGCAAACAAAAAAGAAGGAAACAAAAAAGAGGTTTCAAAATAAGAAGGGGAAAGGGTACACAGGGAGCAAAAGGCGAGATGGAGAGACTGTGAAAATGAGAACGTTGTGGGCTCATTTTTTCCGTTTCCTCACCGTCAAGACAGCAACTGCTACCCGTTAAAGCTAATTCCCTCTCTCTGCTGCACAGGGGAAAACAATAATAAAGCGGCCGTACTTTTGACCCAAATGAAGCAGGCTGTGGAAAACAGCCACGCAGGCCAATGATATGAAGATCTCTGCTTTCACTCTTGATTAAAGGAAAACAACTCCGTCGTGTTTTGGTGACGTCCAGAGCAAAAAATGTGTGTATCTCATTCATGCATGAAAGCGTAGAAAAAAACAGAGAAGCACTTTTACAACTTGTTTTTGAATCTTACAAAAGCTGCTTAAAATCACAATTTACATAGATGCTTGTTGAGAGTCAAGAGGCATCCCACAGGGATCACTACTAGAACCTTTGATATTTCGATAATAACGGCCATCATTTTGATGTTTTAAAGATGATTATTATTTGTGACATTACCACAACATGATAAAAATGCATAAATCAGGATATGCTTGACAATATGGCCAGACTAATGGAAGTTATTACTGACTTAGAAATGACTTATTGCTCTGCTTTTGAAGTAACACATTTATGAAAAGGTGAAAATTATAATACATTTATTTCAGTAAAAGTATTTTCATGCAATATGACAGCTTTAAAGATCCTGCTTGTGCATGTTGAATGCCAATTTTAATCGAGTCTAACATAAAATAGACAAATCAAGACAAACAAGCATTCATACAATTACGCCTAAGGACAAATTAGAGTCTTTAATTCACAACATGTATATTTTGGAATGTGCAAGGAAACCAGAGTACCTGGAGAAAATCCGTACAAGCACAGAGAGAATATGCAAACACCACGCAGCCCAACCGTAAAATTTGAGGACAAAAAAAAAAATGCAATTCAATGATTTCCTTAAATTGTTCTGCTCTAATTTTAACGGTACTGAGATACAGCAATTACTCTAATACATTATGTGGAATGCAACATATGGTTTGGAATTTGTTTGATAATTATACAAACCCCACTAATGCTAGGCTAATGGTTTTATTTTGCAATTGCCCTTGGCTACTTGGAATGTTTGTTAATTTCAAAATAACTGTAAATGTTGCCATTTATTACTTAGGGATTGCTATAAGTATACTATTCAGTAACGGTGTCCACCAGGGATCACTGTTAGGTCCCCTATTGGAGCGTCAACACACTAGCAAGCAATTCAAAATTCCTATTTTATAATTATTTATCATTAATGTTAATGAGAAGTTACACATGTCTACGAGGACTTCTAAAGCTTCTTTCTGGGATGAAATACTTCACCATACTGTTTCCATTGGAGGAAAATCTGGTGTTTGTAATGGCCTTGAGCCGCTTTGACTGACGCAGTTGATGTCGTTCCTTGTTGTGTCTGCTCTGTTTATTAATGTTGAATGTTTGCATTTGGTGTCACTCATATTAGTGAGACTTTTTTTTTTTTTTTTTTTTTTTTTTTTAAGTTTCCATACCGCTGGAACAGTCGTCGCCTCGCCAGCCTCCCTCGCACTGACAGCGATCCGGAGCCAGGCAGCGGCCGTGGACGCACTCCTTGGTGCAGCGTGCTGGCGAGATGAAAGACAGACGGAGGCAAATAATGACAATGTAGGAGCAAATGTTTCACAACTTGTCATCACATGAACACAACATGTCGTTATGCATAATGATATGTTTATTGGCTAGTAAAAGAAAGAAAGCTCTGGTTTGGAAAGAAGGTGCCTTTTGAATGTTTCAATTATACAAGTCGTGCGCGATGTGACACGTTGTATGAGAGGGTTCCAGTGACTAAAGGTACTATTTTCTTTGCCCATTTTGATCGTTCTGTTGCGCTCTATTCATAAAAGTCACCACGGGAGTTAGCGTGAGGCCATGTGTAGTATAATCACAAGCAGAGCTACTCACAAAAAGAAAGAAAATACCCCTTCATACTTTAGCAATGACTCAATTACTTTGTATTTTGTCTTTACTACTATTATTATTGAATGAGTTTGATCTTTTTTATCTTTGTTAGTCAAGTGCAGAAAATCTGCAAAAATAAATAGTGCATTTGAAAGTTGTTTTGCACATTTTGCTGTCAATCTGTTGGGAGTCAATACAATCATGTAATTGTCCATCCATCCATTTTCTTGACCGCTTATTCCTCACAAGGGTCGCGGGGGCTGCTGGCGCCTATCTCAGCTGGCTCTGGGCAGTAGGTGGGGGACACCCTGGACTGGTTGCCAACCAATCGCAGGGCACACAGAGACGAACAACCATCCACACTCACACGCATACCTAGGGACAATTTGGAGCGCCCAATTAACCTGCCATGGATGTCTTTGGAATGTGGGAGGAGACCGGAGTACCCGGAGAAGACCCACGCGGGTACGGGGAGAACATGCAAACTCCACCCAGGAAGGTCCGAGCCTGGACTCAAACCGGAGACCTCAGAACTGGGAAGCGGACGTGCTAACCACTCAACTACCGTGCCGCCCTCATGTAATTGTAATTGATCAAAATTAATATTATATAAAATACTATTAATATTTAATAATAGAAGTCCTTTGCTGATTACTATAAAATATAATTAGTCTCATAGCAAAAGCCTTTAAAAAAATGTTTTCAGAAACCAAAAAAATAAATAAAAAATTACACAAAAATGAATAATCAAGAAGAGTTCAGTTGCCTCAATTCAAACCTTGAGGATTCACATAACTGGATGATTTTGAATCTACACTGATTGAAGAAAAAATACAAATTTTAGCAAGCACAGCAATATTTTTTCTTATTGATAATGTAAAAATTATTTATGTTATTTGGCTAAAAATGTTTAATATAGAGACAGTAGGGGGAAAAACGATCAATTTACTCTTGAGTTTTGGAAAAGAGATTACAATTAGTTATTAAGATCTACACCTTGAAGTACTTTTTTGGATTTCACCATTTCATTTTTTTGGATTTTTCTGGCATTATTTTGACATAACAAATGAGGTCAAAGGGTGGAAAATCTGGAGAAATCCTTCAAGTCAACTGAAATCTGAAGCGAAATTTCCTTGATGGGAATGTTATTGGGTCTTTTCGCAACACGGCTGCAGCCAGTAGAAACAGCCACCAGCCACATGGAATTTAAACCCTCAATTTTGGACAAAGTGCTTTATGTTGACGGTGCACAAGAAAAGCTTACGGAGCTTCATGTGTCAGGAAAGCTTTCGTTTAAAATAATAATAATAATAATAATAATCAAAAATCATTTAAAAAATACATATTGCTCATGTTTCTTCCAAATTTGAAACGGTTCTCCTATGCCTTAATAGAATAAGACATAAGCGCCATCAATTATAATATACTTTTCACCATTTTTGCCTCACAGAACTCAGCAAGTTTTATTTTTGTCCACTTGGGCTTGTCATCCTTTTGTTCTGCACTGTAGTAAATGTGACTTTGAGTGTGTGCAGCTTTAAAAGGCAGGGCTGGAGATGTTGAGTGACGTGTGAGTCAACAAATAAGAGTATAGGAAATCTAGTATATCTGAGGAAAAATGATCGTTGCAAAATTCCATGATATAAATGAAACATTTCACAGACAAATATGATTTAAAAATCTGCGACACAGTGAGACCTTGAATAGTGCATTCACTAAAATATATTCTGACTTACGAACGCATTTGTCGCGGCTCTCATAGTAGCCTGGGCAGCACTGGTAGCGTTTGCGGTAGTCCATCTTCACAGCCTGCCTGTAGGCTGTCTTGTAGGTGATCCTGGACGTAGAACATCAACATAGCACGATTAGTGAATCGTCATGCTGGTTAATGACAATGTCCACCGTCATTAGATGTCCTTGTCACCTGTGTCGCGGGCATCTGTAGTTATTTCGAGGGTCCGAGCAAGGCTCCTCGGTCACGTGGTCGTAAGGATGCGAGTAGGACTCCTTAACGGAAGTGGTGAAGCTGAACAAATGTAACAAAACGCAAAATGAATCAGGTCAGAGTTCATCCTTTGTGACACATGGAAATGAGCCAAAATAATAAAGATGCTCAGCTAACGTAGCATACAAATCACAGAGCAATTAATTGCAACAAGCATTCAAAAGCAAAAAGCAACATGTAGGCTACTAACATAGCTAGCACCACAGATAGTAACTATGCCTCCTATTAGCAGCATGAACTTACCCAATTTGAGCTAACAATAGCACGGCATTGTTTTGCCGAAGTTGATTGGTTAGCTTGGAACAGACAAGCAGTGATTGATTAAAAAAAACAGATAGCCTAAATGGGGATGAACGCATAGCTTTATCTAGAGCGTCGTATTAAAAAAAAATAAAAAATCTGCCTCATGCTAGCATAATGCTAGCATTGTGGTTAACAAGCTAATCACAGTATGCCATTACTTTTACAGAAGCGGCAGCAGATTTGTGATGGATTTTAACAGCAAGGTGGACAGCCGCATAGCTTTATCTAGAGCCTAGGCCTTGCATGAATAGCATAACTTTAGCATTTTAAACTTACAATCGCTATCGCGCATATTTTTGGATGTGAGTAGGCTACATGTTGCTTAGCTTGAAGAAGACAAAAGGTCTACCATTTTAAAGAGCAATAATAATGTACGTAACGTCCATAACCTAAATTAACACGAAAAAATATATATTCTGCTTGTATGTGTTGCTGCTCCACTTTAAGTGCCAGTTGTTTGAAGAGTGAAAATGACTTTTATGCTAACATTTATTAACATGTCTATGGCGTTTTCTGTATATGTTAGGATTTCGCTAACACAAAGTTACGTTTTGAATCATATTGATGTTTAAATGTACAATATTTAATCTGCTTTTCTTTTATAAGTCACTTTCAGTTTAGGGTAAAAAATACACTATAAACACTTTTTAAATTGTCTTTCAAAGTAAATCATGTTTTCCAAAATGTTCTTATTGTAAGCTACTTTTTATTTCTTTACTTTTAAATGTCTTTAAATCTTGAATTTAAAGGCTTTTAAATATTGTCCTTGTGTGAAATGCGCTATTTATTCTTGCTCTACTGTATCGCAGAATATTCTGTAATCTCTCACAATAACCTTTTCATTGGTTCACTGTACTCAACTGTCTCTTGATTTCTTGGCTTGGAATTCACCAAACAAGGAGCTAAAGAGCCAGAGAAAGTGATTCAACATTCTAAGTGCTGAACCTTGCTCCTCCGTCCTCTCCATCATGTCACACGCAGTATGAGAAAGTATGCTTTCACGTCATGACAGCAACAGTAGCGGCAATGGTGCGTTGGTTCGTTTCAGCCGAGCGGGCCTCACCTCTCCCACAGGCTGCACACATTGGGGTCTCTCGGGTTGAGCGAGTAGGCCAGGCTGAGCAGGAAGCAGAGAAGAAGAAGGAAGTCCACGCTGTGCGCGCTCCACATGGTTCTGCACGTGCCAGGGAAATAGCAAACATAACACAATTGTTAAAAAAAAAAAAAACACAAAAAAAAACATTACAAACAAGAACAGAATTTAGCAGACAGAAAAAGCTTTATTTAAAAAAATGCTACAACAATTTTGTTGTTGATTCTTTTAATTTGACCTGTGACATAACACTCAACTCAACTCTCAACTCAACTTTATTTATAAAGCGCTTTAAAACAGGCATTGCTGTATACAAAGTGCTGTACATGAAATAGAAAATTGGTTGTGCAGTAAAGAATAAGGTAACAAAAACAAGAACAAAGCAAACATTTTAAGTGAGTATAAAAGTATTTTTTGCATAAAAGTAAATAAATTTTACAACAGTAAATAAACAAGAAGTAGGCGAGTGAATAAATAAATAAATAAATAAAATTGAATAAAAACATAAATATAATAATAATAATAATAAACAAAATGTTAACATGTAATACATTGGTGTGCATATTCAAAAATAGCCAAACATGTACATAGTAAAATAAAGAAAATAACAAAACGTAGGCCAGGAGAACAAATTTATATTGTTGTATTTTTTAAATTAAAAAAAAAAATACACAGCATCAGTTTTTTCCAAGTTTAAAATAGGTCTAATTGAACTGAAACCGAACAGTACGATATATGGGTGTTTGCAAAATGCAGAAAAAAATAATAAAAATTAAATAAAATACAAATAGAAAGAAGAAAAAAAATGGGCTTAATTTATTAAACTTTTTTAATTTATTTATTTTTTTACTTGAAATGGTCAAAAAACAACAAAATAATTAAGAAATATATGATAAAATGTCAGGCAAAACTGGTCTTGTAATCCCAATTTAATTTAAGATTAAAATAATGTTTTGTTTTGATCTCTCCCCAATTAATTTTTTTTTTTTTAATCATTAAATATAACTCAAATTGACCCATAACATATAAGGGGGTTGTTGTTTGGGGGGAAAAAAAAAAAAAAAAAAAGAAAAAAAAAAAAAAAGAAAAAAGAAAAAGATAACTTGAATGAAAAGTACAAAAATGAGTCTGGCAAATTATCCCAAAATTTTGTCTGTGTTCCCCCCTCCGTTTAAAAAAACAAACAAACAAAAACAAAAACAATAATTTATAATGGGATAATTTGCCCCATGACAAAACATAAGGATTACTTGTCTAATACATAAATTTTGCAGAAACTGAGTGACTGATCGGCCACCACAATCCACCGCGCAGAACGCCAGCTGACGCAGCAGATGAAGACGAGTCAAAGAGGAAGAGGGAGGCGAGGTCAGGAAACGCGGCTCCCAGCTCGATCCTGACCTCAATCCATCACAGGCTCATCTTCTCTCCTCGCTCTCCTCGCTTTTTCGTCTTGTTGTCCCGGTGCTCGCTCCAGCAGCATCTGGATTTCATCACACGCCGTCAACCCGAGAGAGCCAGAGCGGCACGGCGACCCTGTTAGGCTCTCAGGGAACGAAAGGGAGACTTTTGTTCCTCCCCCCCTCACCTTTCTTCATTCTCACCACAGAAAAAGAACTTAAGTAAGGCGGTAAGACGTCTGGTAAAAAACATTGTGAATGTCACATCAGACATCACCTCTGAGCAATGCCGTGTTGACATCAGATTCGTGGGCCCATTGGTGATATTTCAGGACTGCGACATCACTGTGGTATCATTTGGAAATGAAGTTCCTTAAATTCTTGTAAACTCAACTAAATATAACTTGAAAGAATAAACAGAAATTAAAATAGTAGCAAATTAAAATAAGAGTATAGCAAAATACAGTAATAGCAAATAAATAAATAAATAGGTCATGTTTCTGCTGTGCTTGTGCTGGCCTCTTAGGGGCAGTGTGGCGCCGTGCAAGTACAAACTTACAGTGAGATAGGAGTATAGAGTAAAAGAAGAAAGTTGCAACTGAGCTTAATAAAACTCATTTTTCCCAGATTGGGAAGAATATGTGCATTTAGTAATTGTTATGTTATCTGTGTGTATACATTCATACAGTATTTGCATGTGAATATTTATATTCACATTATATTTATATATATTTGAAGGAATATCACACCCGGAGGTCGATGCTAATTTCCTGTTTGCATGTCAATGGGATTTTGCATTGACTTTAGCATTAGCGCTAGCAATGTTTTTAATTTGAGATATGTCTCGTATTTAAATATACAATGTGTGTCATTCTTTTTGGTTTGTGATTAGTTTTACAGTAAACTAATAAATAAAAAAAAAGACAACTGGGGTGTCGTTGAACCTGGGTTATTATAGTTTTGGAATTTTTCATTATAGTTAGTTTTGATTTCGTTTTGAGTTTTGTTTTTTAAATTTGAGTTACTGTTAATTAGTTTTCAGGGTGGTTCTGTTATTTTTTTTTAATTAGTTTTAGTTATTTAATAAATGCTTAGTTTTAGTTTAGTTTTAGTTTTAGTATTAGTTTTAGGTTAAAAAATGTGTATTACTTGTGCGCAATATTAAAAAAAAAACACCATGGGAGCAATGTCATCTGAAGGTGCTTTTCAATTGGCTGCTCCTAGATGACATCACTTCTGTGTGACACACCTTCAAACGTCTTTATTCCTGTTAATATCAAAATAAATCTACTTAAAATCACATTTAAAATCATCCCCAAAGGCTCATGCATTAAATTAATTATCAAAGACTAAAACAAAGAACATTTTTGCTATAATTATAGTTAGTTTTAGTTAATTGTGTAAACCTAAAATGTAGTTTGTTAGTTTTTGTTTTTTAAAAAACATTTTAATTTTAATTTTACTTTGTTAACTAAATTGTCTGAATTTTAATTTTAGTTTTAGTTTTTTCATTAGTTTTAGGTAACTAAATTAACCTTGCATTGAACATCTTAAAGCACACTCAGGGAGGCCAGAATCACATAACGTCACACTACTGCAACATGGTGCATTCAGCGTACTTTCACAACGCCGTTTTCTATATTAAGTTCTTCTTCTTTGAATGTTTTTAAGATTGTGAGAAGCCAATACCACAATTACATTTCGATTAACTGCCCACTGTATTCTTGTTCACGCAGCCCCCATCAATATTACCTCACAAACTGACAAAACAACAGGACCATTCCATGTTAGTACAAAAGTGCAGTGTGAAAGGAACTATTGATTGCAATCTCATCTGGCACTCGCCATTATTTACTCGCAGCCTCCCTTGTTGTGATTGGCTACCATTGTTTAGTTGTTTATGTTTCTGAAGCGCGTAACAAAATGTGTAATGTGGTCTTTTTGATGTGTTGGTGCTCAATAAACACATTGGCGACCACTCAGCGCCTCGTTTCGCTGATTTACGCGCACGTGATTGAGGAATATCGCGGCTGGCAGAATCTCACACTCGCGGAGGAGCTAATTCACTCCGTGTCAACAAAAGGAGACTTTTACTAGGGGAGGCATATGGTTTCTATTAGGGGGGAGTCATCAACTCGGCGGGTTTGCATTTTTCATTAGCTTCACTTCTTCTTAATTGTGCTTCATTAGAGAAAGGCTCCAAACCGCATGCCAGATTCTTGAATGCTGACAAAGACGACTTGAATGACTTGTTGTTTTGGAGTTTAGGAGGGGGGTTGCAGTTCGGGGGGGTTGCGGTGGTCACAGGTAGACGAGCTGATCTCCAGGTGGTGTTGTCATCATGTGGAAGAACGTGAAAGCGTTCCTCGGAGGAGACGACCTTGATTCTTCTTGGAAAATAATCTTTTTCTCTTGGCCGGCGACGAGCGGCGACCGTTTTTCCAATCATTTTTCAGGCTAGCTAGCTAACAGGCGCTAACACAAGTGCTTTCCCCACGGGACATCTTCGGCATTCATTTGGACAGAACTTGCCACTTTGCGCATTTCCATCATTTGATGTGTGACAGTTGCCTTAAACACAAATCTCCTTGGCATTGAATTTCAGGTATTAAATGTCACTTTCTCTAACACTACCTGCATACGTTTCGCCTCCATTCTGCCTTCACGCAGCCATTGCAGCTTCTTCCACTCAGATCATTTGATGCATACACCTTCTCCTTACTTACTGATGACATTCTGCTTCTGTTACATCACTGCTATTTGTTTCAACAGCTGTTGCGGATTCACGCATTCAGATAATCAGATGCATTCATGCAGTAAGTCTCAAGTTGGAAAGCTTCGCACACTGCCGGTATTCCGCCTCTGTTACCCCTGTGACATTACATCGGAAACCGGCATATTCGCAGGCCCGCTTCTATCACGATTATTTCGCATCGGTACCTAGCACAAAGAGTAACATTTTGGGAAAAAGCCGTGAAAAATCTCAGCCAGCGTGAAAGTCACCACGTACTCATGTGCAACAAAACGACAGCCTGGCGAAGGTTTAAAGTCTATTTCCGAAAACCAGAAACTGGAATTGGAACCTAATAAACAATAAATTCAATAATAAATGTTTTGGGAAAAAAAACAAAATACTTTTAAATTGAATCAAGACAGATTTAATCCAAGCCAGATGCTCTAAGTATGTTAAGCCGACTTCTTTCCTTCAAATCTTATTTACATCGCTCAAATATACTGCAACTCTAGCCAATTGAATATTTATAGTAGTATGAAATAATAACATTTTGCATTGGGCAGCTCAGAGTGTGGCATATGCCCAAGTGCCATCCCACAGGTATCACCATTAGGTCCCCTGAAACATTCATTTAGCTCCATTAATTACACCTGCATACCATCCCTGTTTTTTTATTTATTTTTTAATATTGTACATGGAGACAATTACTGTGACATGAACTGCAAACGGATGAAAATATGGAGTTGATTAGACACGTACAGTGCACAACATCCCACGGGCCACTGTTGCTATTTCAAGCTGTGACATAACACAACACAGTCATTACAAACGCCTTAGATGAGTTCATAGAAGAGAGAGGGAGAAAAAAAAAATCATTGTACTATCTGAGCATATTTTTTGCCAATTCACTAAATACGCACACGCATCGTAGGAGCTGTTTGCAAGCGGCGCAATAGACTTTGCAGATGTACACGTGGGAGTGGAGTCACAACAAAGGCCAAATCTAAACATGTGCTGGTTTTATGTTGGTCTCTAAAGACACTTGTAGCCATGATACTCGCTTCCATCAGCACTGACAGCTCCGCGTTCTTTTCTTTCTTTCCATCTTGTGCGCGACAAACGTTTATTCGCAGGACGGACTTTGCACAAATGAAGCGAGCAGTTGAAGAAGTTCACTTGAATTATTTGCACTAATGGACATATTGGCGGCAGCGCACACGCAAAAGCCGACCAGTAAATCAAGTCAGGGAATTAATGGGCGGCTGTGAATTAAAAATGACGAGCAAGTAGTAGCTCACGCAGTTGTGAAAAGGGTTTTGTTTGGAGCAACGCTGACACTTTTAATTCTCCTGTTTTGAAATGTGATGCAGCTGCAAACGCAAAGGGGACATGGCTCCAAAAAGTTGATGGAAATAAAAACAGGAATAATTCAAGGGTGAAACTATACAGCAACCATGGTGTATTTTAACTCTTTTACTGCCACACGTATCAAAAAAAAAAAAAAAAAATATGACAAAGGCTTTGATCATTTACGTCATCCTTGAAAACGTTCTATTTCATCAGATTTCGTCCTGTTTCATTGTAATTTCATACAAATTGAGCCCATTGAAAAGAGATACAATGCTGCCATCTGCTGGCCATAGGTAGTGAGTGTTTTGATTACACAACTCATTGACCAGGCAGCGCGCGCTGCACTTAGACGGTGAACTGCCCACTGATAAAAAACAAACAAAACAAAAAACGTAGTTGACATCATTTAACGTTTATGGCGACATACAGCGTGATTTTACTTATCGTTATTAAACGTTTTTGGCGGTCAAAGTGTTAAGCATAATGGATGACTTCCTGTTTGTTCATTTTCGGGTATGGGTCTGTTCGACCAGTGCTTCTCAAATGGGAATACGTGAAGATATTAAAATATATTTCAAAAGTATGTGTAAATATTTCAAAAAATATACAAGTTCATAACATTTATTTTAGATTCAGTAGGTTATTCAATTTCGGTGTTGTACAAACCCAGCATCTCCCCATACCAGAATGGTTCGACCCAACTTGTCATATTGTCACCCGCTTAAAATAATTGCCTAAGTCTTTTTATTTTTTGGGGGGGCAATTTTTATTTTATTTTTTTAATCTTTCACAGGGGGTACATGACCTGAGAACCACTATTTTGGTGCATCTTGACTTCATCAAACAATCTCACTAAATTAATTGTATAAAAATGAGAGAATATACCTTTATGGATTCAGTTTTGAAAATCAAAACCATGTTCATTTATCTACCAAGCCTCTGTGACATTCTGTCCACATTGAGGTCAAGCTGCTCTGACAAGAAAGTAAAATATTGTTTTCATCCTACTCAAAGCTGTTTCATGGTCGTGCTTTTGTCAAATCTATAGCATAAAAATGCACTTGATCTACGCTCTACGCATCCATGTTCCCGTGGCAACCCTAAAGCGAACACAGAGGAAGAGCTTTGAAATACGTTGCAGGTGCGAGACGCAGTTAAGCATGTTGAATTTGGATGTCATGTTGTCACATAAATCAGTCACATCACAAAGCACCACTAACACCATCTGATTTACAATAATTCACTTCAAGACTGAAATTTGCACAAGTGGAAAGAGGTTTGTTGAAGTCGACCTGCAAAGTAGCATCAGATGGTAGAGGGGAGATCGAGCGAGCCCTGCTGCAAATAATAGAAAACAGCAACTGACGACCCTAAAAAGGTTTATAATTGCCTATATTGACGCTTTTACAGCTGTGGACGTTTAGATTCGTCCAACTAAATACTCCCACTGACAAAATTATGTAAAACTCAAGTTTGTACACAACTCTAAAGACTTAACAGAGGCCTGTAGATGGCGGTGTTGCATCTGAGTAGAATATACATTTCTGGCACTAAAGCTAAAGTTGGGCAAGTTTAGGAGCCATCAGTGCACCTCCACAAAATATAAAGCTTGTCTTTCAGTAAAGATGTACCACGTCAACATACTTCCTTGACACCGATTTATGTATACTTTCCAATTTACATAGACTTTTGACGCCATCTTGAGTCATGTTAGGGTGTTTCATAGAGTTTTTTGGCAACTAGCTAGTTTCAACCAAAAAAATGAATTGGTGAATGCAAACCATGACTATTATGATTAGTGTACATACATAATCATATTTATTAGCAGACCATTTCCATATGTTTCTGCCAAAATCACTGCAGCCTGTGACTAATCAATGATAAAATATGCATGGAGAAAAAAAAACCCAACTAAAAATCCACATAACATTCCCCTTTGTGACTCAATAATGCTGTTGGAATAACAACTCCCTGGAGCAGTGCACCTTCCATGTGACACATCCACCACCGCAGGCCCCTCGCCCCCCGCCATTAAAAAGCAGAGTTACTGTAAAGCCATAATCCTTCTCATCTGGATCCAAGAGCCCCGTTGAGACCGCAGTGGGACTGGCACATGGTGCCTTATGTTGAGGGGGCTTCTGAGACCCTTAGCAACACATTGGTGCAGAGACGACCATCCCTGAAATGTGAGCGCGGAATAAACACACCCACATATCACTCTGTTTACGGTAAAGAGGTCGAAAACGCCTCGCGCCGCTGGAGCCGAACCCCCGCGCTGGAAAATGATGGTAAGAGGAAAAAGGCTGGACGCTTCTGGACGTACTTTCGGGATAAAAGATGATCCAGAGACAGAAAGATGGCAGTTGAGGCTCACATTTCGATGATGACGCGGAATTAGCGGGATGCGCACCAGACCCAGAAGAAAACATTGTCAAAAATTCAAAAAGGAAGCAAAAAATACATTGTAGAAAATACATAGTAGTAGAAGTAAGCCCTATTCATACTGCAAAAAAAAAATTTAAACCATTTTTTAATGAATGAATTCATTAATTAAAATTAAATAAAAATGTTTTTAAAAAATTTAAAAAATTCAAATTAAATTTTGGTGGCACAAAAAGGCCAAAAAGACTGAATACAGGCCTAATGGCATGCCACAGGTTAAACAATGCAAAGCATACAGCAAAATCTTGTTTTCCACAAACCTTTGAGGCAGTTAAGCTAGCGCCCCAAATGAAGATGCAATGTTGAGGACAAAATCAGATGCTCACTACAGCCTGTTAATGTGGACTGAAGTTTGTGAATTAGCTAAACTTTTATGGAACAAAAAAACAAATGAAATCAGGTCAACTCTTCAGATTGCCTGGAATTCTTCAGGAAAAACAGGAAACGGCAAGTGACTTCTCACTTCCTGGCTCCTTCGCTTCATTCATCCTCAGGTTTCCACAGCTGAGTGTGACTTCGTTGGTTCTCATCAAACGAGATAACTTAGAAGTCGCCATCTTGGAAGTTTCATGAAGACGGATGACTACATACAATTGCGATTGACTAAGGAAGCTCCACAGTTGAATTAGCAATTGTGAAGCTTGCTGTTACAATACTTTTGGAGGAGAGTGTAATTCAGAAAGAAAGAAAGAAAGTTGTAGGAGAAATCAACAACATGAAAATTAGTGTTGCCAAACAATCAACTATGTATCCATCTGTCCCAAATTTTTTGGACGAGAGCGTAATTCATTTCAGACCTTAAAATCCCATACGCAAGGCTAGTAATGCTAACATGTAGCCCCCTAGCATGATGACCTAATATCCACAGATAACAGTAATGGAATGAAACATGACACAACCAAGAATCTTCTGAGCTAATAGCACTCTCTTCATAAAAATCCATCTCGTGATTGGTCCATCTTAGATTTTTTTTCCCCGCCTTTCCCCAAGTTGACTTTTACAAGCATGAGGTCAGTGCCTCCTCTTTCCCACCGCTGTGATGGAGAACAGAGCTCACGGAGAGCAGCGTCGGAATGATAACGTCGCCGCGGCAACGCTCATGTTGTGGACCACGTGAGGATATCAACAGGGAGAGTTCAGCAGAGTGCAGCGAGCGTGAAAGGAATATTAAAAATAACATCAAATCACCATCAGATTATGAATGTGTCAGATGGACTATTTTAAAAGCGGGTTGGTCTTATTTTTGATTCCCAGTACAGGAGCCAAGTAAATATTTTTGTAAACATCAACAACAATTTTGAATACTAATAACCTAAAATATATGTTGTTGTAAACATCAACAATGATTTAGTCTTTAATTACCGTAACTAGTCTAGAAAACTTTGAGACTTCAGTTAACCTAATACTAGTGGCGGCGTGGCCAGTAGAGGGTGCTCATCACTCACCGAGAACACAACAGAAAAAATAAACTAAAAATGAAATAATAAAACGAAAATATTTTTAAATCTATGTGGATCTATCTTAAGATGAGCAGGGTATATATTTGTTTTAATTGTGAAAGGGACTTTTTAGTTTCATTTCATTTGTTTTTGTGAGGAGACTATCCAGTGAGATCCAGTGGCATAACTACTTAAATGAGCAGCTAAAAATAAACAAATCAATAAATGACTATAAATAGATTTGAAGACAGGAAACGAAATTTCTAAGTCGAACCTTGGATGCCACATTCTCTTGTGTCCTTTTGTATATTAACACCAAATTATTTTTCCGCAAACTATTTTAATCACATAATTACACGTTTCAACCCTTTAATGCAAAAAATCTTCATCTTAATTATGTTGACGACCACACGCGCCACGAATCCAATGAATCCAACATGATGTTTTGTCAACATCAAAGACAAAAATAAGAGTCTTTGATAAAGCTATAATGTGTTTTCTGCTGCTGTTAGTCACGCTTTCTTTTGAATCTGGTGCAATTTAGGGCTGAAATCTTTAAAGCTGAAATGTAGTGAGTTGTCTTTAAATAATATAATGTGATATTCCTCTTTTAATTTTTAAAGTAGGTTTTAAGACAGGAAAGGAAAATTGTAAGCCAAACCGTGGATGCCACAATCTTTGTCGGACAATTTCCTCTTTCGGTTTTGTAACTTAAAACCGAGATTCAACAACAAGCACTTTTTAGCAAAGTATTTTAATTACAAAATTACACGGTTAGATCCTTAATGCAAAAAATCTAATTTCCTCGCCGTAATTATGCTGACGACCGCACATGCCATAAATTCATCTATCGCAAAAAGGAAATTAAACCAGAAGATGACAAAGGAAATAAATTACCCGCATGCGGCCGTACAATCTTTACATTTTGCAGATGTGTGCTGTCACATGTGGCCGGCCAGTAACTTCTTGCCAGTTGGAGGCAAAAACGGTGCGTAGCGCCTGCGCCTGCACATGGGCCGACCCAAACCGCAGGCGGCATGACTTGTGGCTCCGCTGGTCAGGGAGACAAACTAACAAACGGAAAGGCTGGGAAATACACGGCCTCCATTCACAGCGCTTTGGGCCGGGCCAACATTCAGCCAGCAAAATGGCGCAAAACCCAAAATGGATGACTTTAAAAGAGGACACGACCATACTGGGTTGTAATTATACGTGGCGTAATTCACTGCGGATCATAATCTATGCAGAGACACTTTGACGGAAGGAAACCCAAAACCCGAAAACACAGCTTAGCTGTATAAACAGCCGCATTACCAACACCAGTGACAAACCCTCGACGTCCGCAATGTCACACGAAATGGGGACTGTCAGGAAAAAAAAAGCTTATATTCTAGGTTGCTGCACTGTCGGAACCGCATGGACACGGAATAGGGGTATGAAGACATTATGGAAATATTATCGAAGGTACTAAGGTACACTGGAAAAGCTGCACACCCGAGTTGCAGTTTTTCTGCTCCCAAACATCTGATGTTCGTTACTACCTCAGAAGCCGAAAAATGTACAGATCAACTTCAACGGCATATTCCACCTGGGTGATAGCTTTTGAAAAATAACACAGACCTGATTTAAAAGAAAAGTCTGAAGTATTGCTTTTTTTGTTCTTCACGGACATTGAATGGGGGTGAAAAGTCATTCTGCAAATACTGCCATGTGGGGTAGACTGCAAAAGCGGCACACCACAAAATTTGTCAGTCCACTATAACACCCCTTTCCGTATCAAGTGGTACATTCCAGACACTGGCTTGTAGTAGGTCTCCTGATATTTTGCCTTCCGAGGTGATATCAAAGCAACGCCGACTATTGTGTTTTCTGCTCCTTTCACACATCTACAGGCCCCCCTCTGGAAAACCTTTACTACCGTCAAAGCCGGAAAATTTGAAGGTTGACTACAACACTCCATTCTGAATGGAGAAAACGTTTGACCCATCATTCTACTGCCTTTGAAGGTAATATTGGAGTATAACTAAGCCAACGACACCGCTGACACTTTGAAGCCGTGACATTTGTGAGTTCAACTCCCAATTTGTCCTCTCATTATTGTGAAGTTAGTATCAGGCTTTCCACTATCTCGCTTTACAGAAGTTTCACCCTGCCCTCTGATAGCCCCTCGGAAGCCGTATAATTTCATTACCTACAGGAACAAGTGAAAGGGGCTACATCTTCTGCAGTATTTCATCTTCATGGTCTCAGTAAAAACAATTGATGAGGCTGTTTTGCAAGATCTCTGTGTGCTCTCCAAGGTCCGGACCACGGTTGAAACATTACCAACAGGACCTTTTGGGGCGGGGAATTTGCAGTCAGCAATTACAGACCAACTCAGCCCGAAAAGAATTATCAACACGGTATGAAAAACTAAAACAACAATATTGAGCCTTGGTATACTTAATTGGCTGTTAGCCTCAGGACCTCCACAAACATTTGCGACCTCCAGTAGAGACAAAGAGGATCATCTGGAAGGACACCGCCGTTTTTAAGACACTTCCTGAGCCTTGTAGGACATTCTCAGTGTCCGTTTCCTACTGGGATTTATGACCTTGTTGTTCATTGTTATCCCGTCGTGTAAAAGTCCGCTTGCTTCCTGCCTTCTGGGGAAATAACGCCACACACGTTCATCCCTCACATTTTTGTAAATATCAACAACAACTGGGGGTCTTCAGTGACTCGAGCTACAGTGCGTGGCTCAGTGGATGAATGGTTGTCTTCCAACAGAAAGTTTGTGGGTTCAATCCTCAACTTTGTAGACAGTTTAACTATATTTAATTAATTTTGTTAACATCAAAGACAATTTTAGTATCAAACATTTTGTCACTGCTATGTGAAAAACACTTGTGTCTATTTTTGTCATTTTTTTTTTATTTTTATTTTTTTTAGGTTTTTGGGATGAAACTGCATACCCAAAATGTAAAAACGTAAAAATTGAAGAAAAAAAAATGGACATAGGTATTTTTCACATAGCCGCGATGATTTACACTGCTTAACAGGCACACCTCTGCTGTATTTTTTTTTTTTTTTTTACTCAGCTTGCCAACGTCACAAATTCAGAAAACAGGTGAGCTGTGGTGACCGTTACCTGAGCCTTCAGACACTGTGATGTCCTTTTCAGTTAACAGCAAGTACAAGACAAAATGGCCACCTCGTGTACAACAGTTGTGTTTTTCTGTTTACTTCATATTGCACACATGCAATATTAATCGGACAACCATGTTTAGACAATTAAGGGCGCATAGAACGAATACTGGTAATTGTTTTTGTACTTGACTTCCATTTGAGACATTCCGCACAAGAATGACCTGCCTGGCCTTGATGCATCACGTTAAAACCATCCATCCACTTGTAATGCTTCTATTTTTTTTTTTCAGTGGTGCCTGATGATGATTTGGAATGGTCTTCTCAGCGTTGTTTCAGCGTGAATCACACATGACTTGTTGATTCAGACATACGTTGTCTCTTCCTGGTCTTTATTATCTGGCCACGTGTCCGCCAGCCTGCTGGAAAACTCTACATGTGTCTCACATTACATTTTCAAAACAAACTATCATTGAGACTTCTTGCTAGTTGCCAACAAATGACCACTGCAAATGTGGACTTTTTGGAGAGATATTGGAATTATTTCCTATTTTTCCATGGAATTTGGCACTGATGGTCAAATCCGAAACTATGTGCATCCTACTCTGTTTCGGAGGTCACAGAAGTTGTGGGAAACATGACAGTGATGCAAAAGCAACACAACAGCAACTCGTTCATTTGTAGTCCGAGCCAGTTCCGTAAACACAAACAGAAGCAAGGTCAAAGGGGTCAAGGGCCTTTGAAATGTTTGAGTAGAGGTTAGGAAAACACTCATGACCTCTGCTAACGTCTCTCAGCCATGATAAACTAGCGATGTGAGTTTTGTAAATATTCAACAACAAAGCCAACTAGACTAAGTGCAATTTCTGAAGAAATTGCGTGGGTATGCTGAAAGCACATTGAGAGATGAATTATGAAATTATAACCTCCTGGTTACTGGACAATGCGCTTCACAAACTGTGCCACCGAGCAGTATCAGACACCTGGTAATGATAAGTTATATATATATGGAAGTGGAAACTGATACTTAGAAAAAGTTCAATGACTGTCCCATTGAAAATGAATGGGGAAAAGGTGATATTAAATGTTAAATTGTGCAAATACTGTAAGTAGTGTGGAATCAGAGGATATATACCCCGGGAGGCGTGAATTTTTGAAGCTCGTTGAAATTTGAACAATGTAAATTATAAGTATTATGTGGGAGTTGTTAGGCGGCAAAAAAGTGTGTAGAATTCCCACAAAATATGTTCATTTTTCTAAGCTTTGTACTGGATTGGTACTTACTGGATCTTCCCAAATGAGAAAATATTTACTACAACCAGTTCACATCCACAACTACCAATAGTGACCTGAAGTGTTTTTGTTAACATCGGACAAATTAGTCGTCAAGATAATTTAGTGAACCAGATACTTGATACAGTTAATGGACATCAAAGACAATCACAAGTCTTTGATGAATTGAAGCAAAGATTATTTTCATTTGTGTGTATTTTTTGTAAACTGAAGTAATCAATGAACCAAAAATGTGCATTTGGTTAACATCAAATGGAAGTTAGTCTTAAAATGAACTTAGCGTATATTTTTTTGCGCCAATGAATCTAAGGCACATCTTTTGGAACAGCGTGTGTAATTATCAAAGGCAACGTAAAATCTTCAGCGAACCTCAAGTCTTTTGGCAAGCAACAAAGACAAGTCTTTCATACATGTGGTAAAAATATCAAAGACAATCTGAAATCTTCAATAACCGTAATGTCATTTCACTAACGTCAAAGACAATTAGTCTTCAATGAGCCTCACGTATGTCTTTTTTACTAAGATTATTAGACAACCTTATCAATGGCGAACCTAACGTCTTTTTTTCCCCTCAATGAATTTCACTTACATGATCTTGTTTTCAAATAAACTGAAGACAATTGTCTATGAACCTAACGCAACCAAAAAAAAAGCACTCTGAGTTTTCAATGGCTCTGTTATAGCCTACATGTTTTGTTAGACATCAAAGACACACAGTACACAACGCTGTGGTTTTTCTCGCGTAGTGATGGATCCATCCCGGAACGTTCACAACCACTTTTCTCGTCTACAATCAACTCGCGTGAGGGGAAGCAAGAGGACTGCTGAGTCATCACAAATGTCATGTTGACATAAACACAGATGTGCTCACACACCCCGAAGACGCCGCTCGCTTCACATCATCGAGCTAACTCAAGGACGCGATGCGGCCTTGTTCTTGACAGGGGGTCGCCACAGTTTGATAACACTTGACCCTCACGGAGGGTGGTGGGAGGACTGCTGGGGAGATGAGAGGGTGGGCGAGTGGGTCGGCTGTTGTCCAAAGCATGGTTGAGGTGAGAAATCAGAGGGGCAAATACTACACAAACACGAGCATACATGCAGTGACCGTTCAGCAGATGATTGCGTTTTGTACATATTCAACAACAAAACTTCATCTGCTCTTGACATGATCTTCACTGAGCTCTGAAAATCTGTGAGAAAAATCATAGACCTAAGGTTTATAATAACCTGTAGATTCTACAAGACAGTGCCAAAGCACTACTTTTGCATTCAATCTTTATACTGTACCAATTCACATTGACACCAACCAACAATTTAGTCCACTAGGAATGAACCTAACATAATTGTTTTTGTTATTATCAATGACAATTTCAAGTTTTATTGAAGCTTAAGTAGATGTTTTGGAAACATCAAAGATAATTCAGTCAGAAAAAAGACTAACGTGTGTTTTTGGAAACGTTAAAGACAATTTAGTCAACAAACCTAACTTCCACATTTGTAAACATCAAAGACACTTCAGATTCTGACTAAATCCGATTTACTGTACATGCTTTTGTAAACATCAAAAACAATTTCGTTTCAAGAAACTTATCCTGTAACGCTCTAAGACGAGCAACTCAGTGTTTATGTTTTTGCAGGCATGAAATACAGTAATCCGGACAAAACTAACCTGTTTTTTTCTGTAAATATCAAAGACAATTTAGACGCTTAATGAATCCAACGTATGCTCTCTGGAATCATCAAAGAAAATTTAGTCTTTGAGGAACCTCACACATTTTTTTTTTTTTTCGTGACTATTGAGGACAATTAAGACTGATGTACATATGTGTTTTTGAAACATCTCCACAAACCTAGCAGATTTTTTTTTTAATGTTTCAACACACCTAACATATTTTGTAAACATCAAATACATGTTTGTTGGAGTCTGAACAAAACTAATGTGAACTGTTTTTTGGATTAATCAAAAACTATTTAGTCTTCAAGAAATGTTTTGGTGAAATTCAAGTCTCAAACCTCATTTTGTAAACATCAAAAACAATTCAGTGTCTTTAATAAACTAATCCAACACAATTTTGAGTCTCAATCAATAGTAGAAATCAAAGACAATTCTGTCTGAACTAAATGTTTCCAGATAGCTTGTAAAAGTAGCGAGGCCTGCCCGCCTTCCTGGGTGTCCTTGTGGCGACCAAGCCTTTTGCGAGTATCAGGCCGACATTTTATGGAGACGCGCGTGGGGGTTAAGAAGTGCGACCATAATTCACGCAGAGACGAAGGTTCCCAAGCGACGGCCTTTGAATACGAGTCTTCAAGTCGCTACTAAACGACAGAGCGAGCAATTTAGAGAAACCCGCCACACATCTGTTTTGGATTAAAACGACACTTGTGAAGTGAGTGCATGGCAGCTGCTACCTAACGTACACTGCGCTGGAAAATGTTGCAGTCACGCTGGTTAGCACAAACTTTCCATCAATGTTCCATTTATCAAATATTGTGGGGATTACGGTAAAACTGCTGACTTAGGGGGAGCTAGCATTAGCATTATTATTAAGTACAGTACAGTGTTACCATGACTTATGCAGGCCCCAAAATTATTATTATTATTATTATTATTATTATTATTATTATGAGTGTCAGCCGATTAAAATTTTAATAACATTTTCATAATTAATCGCATGACTTCAATAGTTAACTCACGATTAATCATACATTTTATATCTGTTTGAAATATACAATAAATATTTTTAAATTAGTTTTCATACTCTTATTAACATAAAAGTAGGGGGAAAATGTTAAACTAATAGAAATATGGCTGCATCTTTTAGTCATTGATATGGTAAGTTCATAAAATTCATTAAAAAAAAACATAAAATTGAGTTAAAATTAAAACGACGTACTGTACTGTGTAAAAAACGAGTGTGATATTGATTTGTGTTATGCTCATTTTTCTGCCACTAGATGGCATAATTGCATTTGTAAGACGGTGACAGTTCAGTGCATTTTTCTTTTCATATAATTTATTAATCGTGTGTTTAAAAAATTGGGGCGTTAAAGGAACTTTAAGTTGTATGAGTATGGAGAAAATGTTTTTTTTAATCTCCCTTTACAGGAAGTCCAGCCTGGGCCAGTAAAACTGCTCAACGCTGGGACCTGTTGATTTAGCGCACCACCTCTGGCATGTGGTACGAGGCCCGTGTCTAGAGAACCTGAAACTTATTATGCTGATCACTTCACAGTCCCAAAAAGCTGACTTCCCCCCCTCCCTCGCTGTCCAGATGTGGCCCATTGAGTAAGCATCTGGAAGCCAAAAAGCTCATTTTCTCCTCCAAACAGCAAAGAGCCACGTGTGCTACCCCTCAGGTGAACCCGCTTTTTTTGAATTGTCACAAGGCTGCTGTAGTTTCCTTCGCCAACAGGAGGCACTGCAATTTACTTTAAAGGGGGCACACGGTACCCCTTCATAATGGTAATAGCCATACATGAGCTAACGAATGGCATCTCCAGTAGAGTTTTAAGCAATGGACTTTCGAACACAAATGAAGACAGATGATATAACAATAATCACAGGAAACTAATATTACTTCTGCTTACTGGAGGAGTTTCAACCAGTATATCCATGTATATCTTTATTATACTTCTCCCTAGCGTTACGCTCTTATTTGCTGACGCCCACGTCACTCACCAGACTAGGCCCCGTTTTTTTTGTTTTTTTTAAACCAAACATACTCAACGTCACAGATACTACAGTAGAAAGTGGAAAAAAATAATAAAACGGGAACTTTCCATGTTATTGTGTTTAAAATATTTTTCATTCACTTCATTAAAAGTAATTAAAACTGTTGCATTTGCTCCCAAAAAGGTATAAATACATTCTATTTTAAATGTTTTAATTTACATGGTTTTTGTTTTGTTTTTTAATGTTTTTATGCTCGAGCATATAGAAGGCTTTGATGGAGCCTCTGAACTGCAGAGAACGAGTGGAGCAATGGTAGTAATTACAAAAGCGGCCAGCAGGTGGCAGCAGAGTATAAGAGCTCCATGCTGCAACAAGATGATTCCCCACAGTTCTAAACAGACTGTGAATAATGGTGAAACTCAGCCATATTATAATGCAAATTGTTGCAAAACAGAAACAGATATATATATCTATCTATCTATATATATATATATATATATATATATATATATATATATATATTCTGATGAAAGAAGAGAGTCTAATCTTTCTTTTGGAACGTTCCATGTTTTTATAGCAATAGAACACAATATTCTGTGGGCCTTGCAAAATAAGTCAAAATCCAACATTTTGTTTTTGTGAACCATTTTTGTCACCTTGTTTCAGGTACCTCAGTCAAGTAAGTGTAAGTTTGTATTTACTTGATTACACTACATTTTGTACAGTTTGTTATTTTTAATATGAGCATTCTTTTTTAACATGCAAGTGGTTTAATTGCTGTGTTGCGCCACATATGAGTTTTGCACATTGCTGTTTAAAACCACAAATGATAAAACAGATGCCACTTTTATGATCTGTTGTTGTTGTTACTTTTAGTAGGCCTTGATAATCTCAAATATCCCACAACGTGCTTTATCCTGAAATGCCATCAAAATAAAGTACTACTTCTGCAATCATATTATAATAAGTGGCGTATACATGATTCATACTGACTGTAATATTACTGGCAGAATCAAGAGCCCCCCCCCACCAACAAAAATCAATTTGTATTTAAGGCCCATGGAAGCATGGCACAGCTCTGTGTCATGAACTTGTTAAGACACCTGGGAACTGTTTAAACTTGCGGAGGGAAAAAAAGCAAACTACGTCTCGTTTCAAAGATGAAAGTACACAGACTCCTCCGCAGTTAATGGACAACATCGGTGTGGTCATCAGCGATTAGCAGAACACAACAGGAAGAGTGGAGGTCCAGTGGGGGTGGAGGAGGTACGAGTGCCACACACACACACATGCACGACATCCTGGGAAAACGACGGAGTGGGGTGTAAGGTTTGTAGAGGTGGAGGGGGGTTGTAAAGCTTTACGAGAAAGACAAGTCGAGGGGGAAACTGAGGCATGTGAGAGTGACAGCAATTGTCATCAAGGCAATTAGTTTGGATCATGCGGCCATAAAAAAAAAAAAAAGGACAGCAGCTGTCACTTTAGCATTGCGAAATGTCACTGTTAGGATATTTTTAAAACTGCATTTCATACCGTGATCACGCTCATGACTCAAAACATGTCTCAAATCATCTTTCCCCATTGAAATGAATAGAAATGCCATCAATCCGTTCTAGCGGACCCCCACTTCAAAATAAATAAATAAATAAATAAATAAATAAATAACTTTTTTTAATAAATAAAATAGCACTAATATATTGAAATATCTGCCTTAAGCATATAACCCCCCACCCCCCACCCCCCACACACACACACACGCACACGCATATTTCACATTTCTCATATCATAATTATCTTCTTTCACTACATTGTAGCTTGCTGGGGTGGATTAAAAGTTCAGCAAAAGATAAATACAGATTGCATGCAGTCAACTAAGACATCAGGCGACTTGTTTGATGTATTCTGTGTGTACAACTTTACAAATTACATTTCTTTTGTTTTTCTTCTTGGAACAAATGGCCATCATCAGTCATGCCGCAAAAGGTTTGTCTTTGAAAAGTGGAGCTGGATGACTGAATTGAAACATAAGAGCTCTCATAAAAGCGAGATGGACGACAGGGAGCAGAAAACAGCTGGTGGCTCGATGAAGAAGAAGAAGAAGAAAAAGAGGAAGAGGAGAAGAAGAGGTGGAGGGAGAAGAAAAGCTCAAGAAAAACAGCAAAAGTTCCCTCGGTTCACGTGCGCACGTTGCCAAGCATGACATACTGTAGACTGGGGACCGGTTTGTTTTTTGGATGCAAAAAAAGCAAGTCAGCACCACCCCCCTAAAAGGGGGCAGCAAGAAGTGAAAATCATATGATTTATACAATAATCCACAACACAAACACAAAACATTTCAACGTTGGCGTCCTTTTTGGGGCCAAATCATTTCTCGCTTATTTCACGTGTCGGGTTTCAGCTAGTTTCTGACTTAAAGAGCAATGTCTGCAGTGTGGCTACACACGCACACGCACACACACACCTACACACACGCCAACATAAGCAAGTCCAGGAAAGACCCTCACCACAGTACAAGTAGTCTGTGGTGTGTGCCTCTTGCTGGCTCCTCTTTCACATTTATGACGCTCACACATGGAGTGAGGGGCCCACTTATGTTAGGCCCCTCAACTCTCTTTAAATGTTGGGAAAAAAAATAAAATAAAGGCATAGCAACACGGAAAAAAAAGCCAGACACATTTCTTCCTAGTGTCAAAAAAGCCTCAATGAAAAGTATTGAAGACGATATTTTTAAATGCTACATTTATCCAAACAGAAACAAGGGGGTGTTACTTTTGTCCGTTCAAAGCATGCAGCAAGATTTCCTATTCTTTTACTTTTTTTCTGCATGTCTCTCTTGCGACTAAAATAATTGCAATGTTGGAAAAAAGTGCGTGTCAGTGTATGTTGTGTTTCTATATGTCCAACAGAGGCCTCCTGCAGTTGGCCCATTCAAAGCATGAAGCAAACCATTTACTGCGTTCCACAGGGGTGCCATGCTACTGAAATAAGTATCGTTTTGACTAATGGCGTCCATATAGACGGCATATATTTAATGCCAAACATAATTCATGTTAATATTTGTCCACCAAATGACATAACCCCAGATCCCATTCAAAGCATGCAGCAAAATTTTGCTGTCCATCATTGCTGTACATGTCAAAAAATGGGGGGAAAATATGTATTTTTTTTTTTTTAGTTTTATTATGTTGCAGGTCAAATGGGCAGGTTAAATCTTCTTCAATATTTAAAAAAAAAATGTAAATAATAATAATATATTTTTTTTTTTAAAAGAGCGAATGAAACCTGCTCCCATTATCTCACTTTTGTGCTGTACTGCAAACAAATCGCGACAACAAATAAGACGAGTCATGCTTACAAGTTGGATTTACACTTTTTATGACTCCACTGAGCTTTCCACAAGAGCTTTCAAAAGAATTATTTAAGATGTGATGTGAACTCGCACAGGATCAAGATTCCGTCAAGTCGTCAACAAGTGATGATGAACAACCTGGCAAATAATTGCAGAAACGTTTCGACCATTTTCTATGCTTCTTATCCTACGGCCAGCTGACTGAGTATGTGCGATGATCAGCTGTCAATCAACGGCGTGCTGAGTAGAAATTGCTGCCGGCCAGCTGCGTGAATACCAGCTATTTGAATCACTACAATGGCCAAGGCCCCCGCCCCAAAACATGTCAAGTCATCAAAAACAAGCACATTATAATGGATGACCTGATTTACTACTTGTGAATACTAATAAGACAATTCTGTCCAAACTTTGGAACTTTTGGAACCCTAACCCTAACCCTGACCAATTCATGAAAAAAAACGTTTAAAAATAGAAGAAGGCAAAAACTTCATCGTCATAAAGCTCAGACATTTATATGTGTTTTTTTAGTGACTTTTTATTCAAACTTTGCACAGATGTTATTGGATGAATTGCAACATGAGGTAATTAATCCTCTTGCTATGTTTTTTTCTTTGGGTCAATGTGACCTACTGAATGATAAGTCATTAAAAAAAAAAAAAATTCATTGGCATTAATTTTAAAAGTATAATAAATAATATAAGAAAATAATACAATTAGTCCAACATAAGGAATTTTATCCCATTGTTATATTTGTACTTAAAAACTTTAAAAAAAAAAAAATTTTAAACTATTGATTTTTACATATAAATGTTTGTTCATTTGGGTCAATGTGACCCACTGCATGTTTGGTCATAGATTTATTATTTTTTTTGTTTTTAAATATGGAAATAACATAAGTCAGGTCAAAAGAAAAAAAAATTATCCTGATTTATTTTACGTTAAAAATATATATTGACATAAGAGGACCATTAAATACACAGATTTGTACACTTCCACAATCATAATAACATGGAGTGGTGTAAAACTAATAATAAAAATACTGTATCGTTGTTTTCCTACATTTTGTTGCATATAAACAACGGCCACAACACCTGCACAATACAG
Source organism: Festucalex cinctus (assembly GCF_051991245.1). Classification (NCBI taxonomy): domain Eukaryota; kingdom Metazoa; phylum Chordata; class Actinopteri; order Syngnathiformes; family Syngnathidae; genus Festucalex; species Festucalex cinctus. The sequence continues at coordinate 2,026,939 of NC_135417.1, read as the reverse complement.
TGAGATCCAAAACACAAGAGCCATCTGATGACATTTATGACCAAAATATTAGACACAGCTCTCAATGTGATGCAAACTTACAAACTCCAAGCACAGTAACTAAATATATATAAATCCTGTATGACAGATAAATAAAAAAAATCTCTCTTTTTTTTTTTTTTTTTGACAGCCAGACCCATCCCACCAAGTCATAAAAAGTCTTTACTGGACTCACCTTCCCGCCGCTTGCTGCCTGGTGGTCCTGTCCGGGTATGACTACACTCCAAAGTATCCAAAGACCAGAAAAAACAAAAAAACAAAAGAGAAAATGTTACCTTTGTGTAATTGTGTAATACACAGGTTGCATGAAGTTCTTGTTGCACAAAGAGAGTCCGTCAGACTTTGAGAGGGGAAGAAAATGAGAAAGTAGCCACAGAGGAAAGAGTCGTGTGGCATCCAAAAGAAAAAGAAAAAAAGGGAAACGAGGGGGGAGGGTCGTCAAGACCACGCAAAGTGGAAAAACTATGACCGAGGGAGGCAGGAGGAAAGATGGCTGTTTGAACTCTTTTGAGATAGATAGATAGATAGATAGATAGATAGATAGATAGATAGATAGATAGATAGATAGATAGATAGATAGATAGATAGATAGATAGATAGATAGATAGATAGATAGATAGATAGATAGATAGATAGATAGAAAGAAAGAAAGAAAGAAAGAATACTCATATGTGTCTATTATTGTATTTCTATTTTAGAAAGTACAAAATATTGAAATTGTAAACATTTCTTTTTTGTGGAGATGCTGGAATGGAGTAATAATGACATTTCTATTTATTTGTTTGGAGAAAGATAATTTGAGATACATGTGTTTTGAATTAAACTAGTATCTCAAGGCAGCACTGTACTTGTGGTTTTCAATGACAAAACTCAAATCGTTTACTTACTCACGCTTTATGTGGATTATTCTGTACAAAAAAAAAAGATGGATGGATAGATAACAGATGACGGAAAATGAAAAGCAATAATTAAATAATTATATAAAATAAACAATATGTAAAATACAAATCAATAATACATAATTAAAACAAGCATAAATAGCAAAATAGAATATATGAAATAATAGCAATGGCAATTTTAACAAAAAAACGTAATTTAAATGTTTATAAATATTGGTGTTATTTTAACGTGTGTGTGTTTGTGTGAGCGTCTGACACACCCACTTGACTGTCTGCTGTGAGTCGAGCTGCCCCTGCGAGACCACCAGTCAGTCAGTTTGTCAGCGAGCTTCCCGACAAGAGCTGGATGTCTTTCCTCCCTAAAACAGGAGGCCGGCCTTGATAAGCAGCTGCTGCGCTGCTTGTCTTCTCCTCCTTTGCAGATTAAGACCTCATGCAGGCATGCATACACAAGAATTAGGACATCCTAGTGGAGCAAAATATAATATTGGTTCCATGAAATTGCAGTCATTTATTCTCAAAAGTGTAATCATTTCTCATAGTTGCACTGCTTCCAGTATATCAAGAATGGGGAGGTTAGATTTATTTGTCCAATGAGATTTCAGACTCCATGTGCTACCATGTTAAACTAATCTACCCAGGACGTTCACAATAAGTAGTGCTGGCACAAATAACTTCACATCACAGTAGAGTGCACTATTTATTACGAATGAGACTTTCAACTAACAACTAGCAAAACAAGTCTTTAGTAATCTGTGCACATTAACATAATTAGCATCTCTGGTGAGTGTGGAGATTATTTTAGTGATGCATTTTATTACTGTTTTTTTTTTCCCCTCGTCACATTTTCAGATCAATACTGAACTGCTCCTGATAGTATGTGCAACAATTGCTACTATTATATTGTTTTTGTACAATATTGGCTGTTTGCATAACTGTATTGATGTTACTGAGATGGATTAAGCGATGTACTATAAATCCACAAATATTCACTATCATAACTTTATCACTTATGTGAAGAAAATGAGCTACTGCATGACATTAGGCTTTATGACTCTAAGGCCTATGCTGTCATCTAGCGTTCGTTGTTATATGTAACATGCATTTACAGAAGTTTAGTAACTTTAATGCAGTATAACGTTTTAGGGAATCTTGATAAAATGTGTACATATGGCCCTTTTCTTTATTAAGACAGCTATCAATACATTTTATTTATTTGTTTATTACACGAGACGACTTTCGACGAAAGTGCTGACATGGATAAAACGGTGCATTATAGAACTGATTTTTTATTTTTTTAAATAAAATTTAACTCAAATTAAAACATCAGGGTAAGTTCATACGCCAGGAAAGCAAAAATAAAAATACCTTATCTTTCTTCCTTGATTTAGGGAGTGCCGATGAGAACACAACTTTTTTTCTTTTTTTTTACGGAAAATGTTAAATTTTGATTACGGAGACGTCAACTTATTTTTTTTTCTTTTTTCCTTTTTTTGTAACCTACATGTTATGGGATAAGAACAAATACAAACACACCTTTCTTCCTGCCAATTGACAATTGCTTTCTTTTCGAGTCAAGTGTACAAACAAAACTCGAGGCGCTTTTTGGTGTGGGGCGCTATGCGTGACGTGTTTCCGGTGTCATGTCGGCCTCCTGCTGAAGACGCGTGTCACACTTCTAAAGGTTTCAGCTGCGTTTCTACCTCATATTGAACGAATACAGATCTAATACGTTTTCGGATTTAACTCGATAATATTTTTATGACATTTCTATGTTATTCAAAGATCGCCGCGAAAATGTTACCAACGTATTGTTACGATAATTACCGTGCTTTGGGCGTTTTCTCTGTTAACTAACAACGATGATAACATCATACAGGTGTTTACAAACTTGCCTTCCTTCGTGCAGATGACTGACATTGTGCAAGAGAAGGGCCACGGATTGAGGTTTGCCGAGCAGCAGCTGAAGCGTCACGGTTGGAAACATGGTCAGATTGTTGATTCTTGCCGTTTATCATTTCCCAAACACTGTAGCATGACATGTCAATTATTGTATTGATCTTTAGGTAAAGGACTGGGTCGGGATGAGAACGGTATTTGTGAAGCCATCAAGGTCAAAGTGAAATGCAACAAAGGCGGGGTGAGGGCTGTTGGTGGTGGTGGTGTTTGTATGCGTGTACCGTCAAGTGTTAACAAAAGACTTGTGCGTTGTGTCAGGTGGGTCATAAGGAAGGAGAGCAGTTCACTTTCCACTGGTGGGATCACGTCTTCAATAAGGCTTCATCCAGCTTGCAGGTGGAAACCAATCAGGTTGGTGGTTAAAAAAATAAATAAATACTCAAATAAATAGTGTGGATAAAAATAGACTATTTCAGGGTCAAACTGTCACAATTTTACATCACCAGCTGTTAGTATTGTTGAACTTTCCATCATCAGATAACTTCTTTTGATCCAGGAAGGCATTTCGTTGAAGAAGGTGGCTGAGGACAGTGAAGAAGACGGTGGCGTCATTTCTAACAAGAAACCTCGGACGGCCGCGCTGGCTAAAGCTAAACTCTATGGTTGCTTTGTTAAGGTAAAATGCTTGAAGGTTTTCTACGAGGAGTTGCGGACTAAAGATGTGTTGACTGAATGTGTTTTGTGTGTGTGTTTTTTTCCCCCCTTCAGTCGGCCACTCTGCTGTCTGGTCAGGAGCAGCCAGAACCAGCTGGTGACAGCGACAGCAGCAGCTCGGACCAGGAAGAAGATCACAAACTGGATCTGTCCTCCACTACCAAGTGAGAACTTGTTTTCTTCTTTTAATTGTTCAGAATTAAAGCTTTGAAAAACTAGTGTTCAACACATTTTAGTAAACAATGCAGGTGACCCATATAGTGGCGTGTTGACCCCATTCATAGAACCTTTCGAGACTCATCTAAATCAAAGCATGAAAAAAATAAAATAAAAAATTAAGACAATGGGGGGTGGGGGGTACCTCATCCACGCTTTTTAACAAACACATTTTGTGATTCCTTGCAGGCTGTCCGATAGTGACCTCATGAAGGCTTGTGGAGGACGCACCGCCCACAAGTCAGTCCATTTACGGAACCGCATCTTTAAGACAGAAATTATTTTACATTCCTCATTTTATGTTTTTTTTTTTTTTTCCCCAGAGGAGCCAGACACGGCTTGAACATGAGCGCTAAGCTAGCCCGGCTGGAGCAGCAGGAGGCTGACTTCATGGCCAAATATGGTAAGAAGACTGAAGACAGGCACGAAGAAAATGAGCCTAAAAACAAGAAGAAGAAATCCAAGGAGAAGACTGAAAAATTAAACATCCATGATGTTTCACTTTCGGAACCATCTGATGTTAAAATGAAAAAGAAGAAAAAGAAAAAGAGCGATGAGGAGGAGGAAACGACGCACATAGAAAACGGTGATGGCGACCACAAGAGGAAGCGGAAGAAGAAAAACGGAGAGTTTACAAGCCCTGACCTTGATATCGCTCCACTACTGGAAAAAAAGAAGAAGAAGAAGAAAGAGCAGCAACCTCCGATAGAAGAACAGAATAACTACACAGAGTCAGAGCTGCTTTTTCCCGAACATCGAGTCAAGAAGAAAAGCAAAAAGAGCAAAAAGGACTCCAACATCTGCGAGGAGACACAAGCATCACCTCCACCAAAGAAGAAGAAGTCCAAAGACTAACTGCGGACTTCGCCAATAAAGTCATGACTGAATCATTTGATGGGCATTCAAGTCCATCCAATCATCTTCAGCTTCATTTTGACGAAGACTAGAAACGGATCAGATGTGTAATATGAGTAATCCAAATCTCAATTATATCCACAAATTTACCTTGCAGATATTAATGTAATTAGCATGTCACTGGAGGATTACTGGCCAATGACGAGCATGAAAATGCAGACACTGCACTGAGTATGTGTGGAATCCAATTTTGAATTTTTATTGTCTCTGTGAATATTTTTTAAAACACTCTAACCCTAAATGAATACTAACAGTTTTGCTTGCATTATTTTTGTGGCTGTCTCCTAAACCCCGTATTGAGGTCCGTACAGTTCAAAGTAAACTCAACTACATACAGTACGTAGCCACAGCAGCTACCTACGGCCCCTCGAACCACCACCACCAAACATGGGAATCCTGTATACTCACTGTAGATGACTAAATTGTATGTATTATGACTACTCCACAGTGGACACCCAAACTTGAAAAAGGACTGAATGAGATACATGAGTTTATTCTCACCAATGCCTTGTGGGTATTTTTAGTTTACATTTGTTAAATTAAACAGGACATGGCGCAAAGACGGATTGCGCAACTCAACTTCTCGGAAAGTTATCATCCGAAACGAGGTTGAAATAGAGGAAGTTGAAAAATTGTGTCGTACAATCTCTGCTGATAAAATGCAACACGTTTGTTGCCAGTCCTATTTTACCCTCACTTCTGTATTTGCTATTAAAGATTAAATCTATCCGTCTTTTTTTTTTTTTTTGTTGCCTAACATTTCCACCTACGATGATGCTGGATGCTATTGGGCCACACATATTAGTTTCCATAGTTGCACAACACATGGTTGCTAAATGCTTTTATTACACACCACTGGCCAGAAAAATCTTAATGGAAGTCACAGTGCTCTGATTTTATAGCAAAAAATAAATAAGCTCCCTACCTTGTCAGTTGTTTAGTTTTGTTTTTTTAATCTGTCCTTTAAACCATGATTAGCTTGTGTTGTAACTGGTTCTCGGCCTACAACTGGATCAGGCTTACCTGGCCAGCATTTATTAAATCAACGTAGCGTGCCAGCTACGACTTGCCAAGCATTCTATTTAGCTTGCTAGCTAACCAGCAAGCTTTTGCGCTAGCTTTATCTTAACTTAAAGGCTATTTAGTTCGCTACCTAGCTCATATTAACTAGCCAACCAACTTTGTGCCAAGACTTTTACAAAGTGATGCAGCACATGACCTAAGAAGCGAGCCACTGAGTTAAGATTTGGTTTGCCAAGTTTTCTAGTTAGCTTAATTAAGTCTTTGTTGGAGTGCTTAACTAGAGAGTGGTCCGGTACTCCTTTCTTGGGGCCCGTTGAATAACCAGCCGGCGCATTTGAACAACGCTCTGTGCTTCCGAACAGTCGGAGTGAAGCAGTGCGTGTTCGGAGCGTATTTCTGATGGCAACCTATACATGGGAGCTACTAACCTAGATTTGGCTTGCCAACTTTTCTATTTGACTACTTAACAATCTACTTCTCAATTTACAGCTATGGTCTTCTGTTAATGTGTGGTGGTGATTTTGTCCCAGAGTTTTCTTCTGAGCGTTCCAGTAAGCTCAACGTAGCCATCGTAAATAGCTTCATAGCCAGCTTTGGTGTGCATTACTCTTTGTCGTGATGTCGTGTGGGTGATGGTGTGTTAGGGTAGATCTGGTTTGGCGAAGGCATGGGTTTGGCAGATGAATCTGTTCTTCATGTCGCAGTTGGCTTTGCTCCAGTTGTTCAGGGATTGTGATGCTCGTGATTTTGACGTAAGTGCACATCTGTTTCTGTAGTAGTAGTTTTCGTTTCTCCAAAATCTAGAAGCAACAGAAAATGGTCTCCGTGAGATATCAATGCAGGTGTTATCCAAAGGTGTAAAAGGTGTAAGTGACCTATTTGTTACTTTACTTCAGGCAAATATTTAACCAATTTATTTGGGTTATTGGTCTCATAAGAGTGTGTTTTATGTTGTGTAGCTACTGGATTGATTAAAAAATTTCAAATTAGTTCAGATTAGCTTCTGAGCTAGATTTAGCTCGAGAACTTTCTCATGATGTGGTGAATCAGTTTGAGTTAGCGTTGACTTGAGCTAACCAAATAGCTATACTGCTTATGAGCTTATTATCTCACCTTAAGCAGGTAGCTATTTAACTAGATTTCGAAAGTTAGCTATTTAACAACTGGATGGATCAGCGGTTAACGCGGCTGACTTTCCAGCATGGGGTCCAAGATAAAAATGGGTGAGTTGTGCCAGGAAGGGCAAAAACAGTGCCAAACACACATTATAGATTTGACAAACTTTTGTGTAAGAACTAACATCTAGCAACTGAAATAGATTTACATTGAGTGATTTACCAGGTAGCTTTGTGCTACATGTAGTCATACTTAGCTCAACTTACTGTGTAAGGTAACCTATAAGCTACTGACTGAAGATTTAGCTTGAACACTTTCTTATGCTATACAGTAGGTCTACATAGCGCACAAGGATCCTGACTTTTGTTATTTTTGTTGCATCTTTGGTATTAGCTCACTCACGGCAGAGTAAGGTTGCGTCCGTCGTTCCAATTCCACCTGTCAGAGTCTTCGTTCTTGCTCAGCCCCATCCAGTAGCCGTGCTTGTCATCGTTGTAGTACCTCGTATGGTTGCTGACAAATTCCTGAAACAAACAGGAAAATCGCATTTGAGCATTTGTTCCATATCCTTGAAATCAGGCGGTCAAAGAACATACAAGTGTATGGCCCTGAAGATGGCTATCGAGGATATCAACTAAATGGTCAAACGACAAACGGCTATCCATACGATACTCTATGTAAAGAGAATAGCTTTTTTTTTTTTTTTAAAGTGTAAAACTAGCGATGAGTTAAACTGTTGGTATGACAATGTTTCCTCCAATACTGGATACTATTGTGCCACTCATACATGGATTATTTTCCGTGATTGTGCAACACATTGCGTTGTTGCATTGCTTAATACTACACATGGCTGGTCAGAAAAATGTAAGTCACTCACTTCAGGACGGTTTCGTTACACTTTTTTTTTACAGCACTTGTTTAGATATTAATGTTGTAGCTGTCCGTTAGATATATTACCATTATATGTTTGAGTGTGGGTGCTACCAAGCTGTACAGTATACTGCAGCTAGTTTCACTGAGCGCATTTTAGCTTAAGAATGAACCAGTCGGTGTCAGTACCAGGTGTGATCAAGCTTCAAGATTGTATTGGGTCCTTTTTTTTGGTAACCTCACTTACACAAACATGCACACATACAAACATGGTCTCCCGGGTGGGGAAGTGAACCCATGTCGACGTCACACTACAGGATCGAAGCGTAAGTTATTCACGGCTTTGGGAATTGGATTGTGGTTACTGGTTATTCAGAGGGAAAGCATGGGTATGTTTTACAAAGAAATATTTCACATTTAAAACATACACTCATGTAGCATGTTATCGACAGACCCTGAGTACACCCCCGCCCCTTCTTTTGTCAAAAAGGACCATACAAATTTTGTAAAATGCACACCTGTGCAGCATTAGTAATGTAATGTTTACCTGTTCTTTCCAGCTTTCGATGAGCAGCAGTTTCGCATTTCTCTGTTTGCAATCGTCAACGCTATCCTGCCAGGTCTTCCAGTCGGCATAGTAAACGGCGTGCACGAACAAGTAACACTTGGAGCCGAACTGCAGCCAATTGTCCGCGCACGGCTTGCACAGGCTTAAAACTATAAAACACAAACATAACTTTCCATGGCTTATTCGTTCTATCCATTTTAAATTCAACTGTCAATTGAAAATAAAACATCCAAAATGTGATTAAAAAAAAATCTTACATTTCAAATGGGGAAAAAAAATACCAGATTTTTCATAATTCATTTTTTAGGCTCAGATGGTATATACAAAACAGAAAAACAGCTCGCAGCATTGAGTTTGATTTTAATATCTATTTGGTCAGTGGTTTGCTAACAAGCATTAGTAAAGCTGTATTAGTTTATTAGCCGCCACATTAAGTCAGAACCATGACCTCAATCCATCAAATGATCTATATTAAATACTATGTACTACTACTACTACTACTACTATCCATCCATCCATCCATTTTCTTGACCGCTTATTCCTCACAAGGGTCGCGGGGGTTGCTGGCGCCTATCTCAGCTGGCTCTGGGCAGTAGGCGGGGGACACCCTGGACTGGTTGCCAACCAATCGCAGGGCACACAGAGACAAACAACCATCCACACTCACACGCACACCTAGGGACAATTCGGAGCGCCCAATTAACCTGCCATGCATGTCTTTGGAATGTGGGAGGAGACCGGAGTACCCGGAGAAGACCCACGCGGGCACGGGGAGAACATGCAAACTCCACCCAGGAAGGTCCGAGCCTGGACTCGAACCGGAGACCTCAGAACTGGGAAGCGGACGTGCTAACCACTCGACTACCGTGCCGCCTCTACTACTACTACTACTACTACTACTACTACTACTACTACTAATAATAATAATAATAATAATAATAATTTAAATAAATTATAATCATTAAAAATAATTAATAATAAAAAAATAAAAAAATAAAAAAATAATTAATAATTTAATTATAATTTCAATTCTAATAATTATAAAATATATAGCAACAAGTCAATATTTACAAGTAACAAAACAGTGACTAATCATTTTAATATTGAAATCTATATCATTATAGCTATAAATAAAAAATATCTATTTGGATAAAATTATATTTATTATATTTACAAATATTACAAAACAGTGACGCTCGCAGGACCATGGAGCAGGTTAATTGGGCGCTCGGAATTGTCCCTAGTTGTGCGTGTGCGTGTGAGTGTGGATGGTTGTTCGTCTCTGTGTGCCCTGCGATTGGCTGGCAACCAGTCCAGGGTGTCCCCCGCCTACTGCCCAGAGCCAGCTGAGATAGGCGCCAGCAGCCCCCGCGACCCTTGTGAGGAATAAGCGGTCAAGAAAATGGATGGATGGATGGATATTTACAAATAATGTACAAATAAATATGAATATATATACACATATTTAATAATTTAAAATATTTTGTAATATTTATTACAATAAACATAATTTAAAAAACTTGAAAACTTTTAGATAAAATGTATGTAATATATTATTAAAATAAAATATATTTTAATAAAATATGTTCCTAATATTTGTATTTATAATTATTTTAATATCAACACATATGCAATGTATTTCAACAATTACCCACAAGGTTATTCTAAAAATATATGTAATGTATTGTAATAAGCTTCAAATGTAAATTTTATAATAAAATAATAACAATTACATTAATACATCTTACAATGTAGTAATTCAGTATTTCTAAAATCCAAATGGGATTTTTTTTAAAACAGTTAAAAAAATTAATATACTGTACTAAAAAAAAATCGTTAGGGTAAAATGATATGTGATGATAATGTTATGATAATACAATGGTCTTGTAAATTTTTCTGCTGATAATTTATAAATTCCATCCAATTAAGATACATAATGACATCACCATGGAAACCTGTTTGTAAACAACTGTCATGCTAAGGCCCTGGCACGCGTGTTAACCTTTTTGCGGGCAGAGATCGTTGACAGGGAAAATGTCAAAGCGGAGGACCTGGCCCACGGTCCAGTTGAGCTGGTTCCGTTCCGTGCTCAGCTCAAGGGCTCGTTCCTGCAGCAGCTCCAGCTTGGCCTGCATGTGAGCCGTCAGGTTGACGCTCTGCCGGCGCTGTTCAGCCATGACGCTGTTCACTGGAGCAGGGAAACTTCTCTTACTAGCCAGCCTTTCATTTTTAACTGGCCATCAGACATCAACAAAATCAAAAAGTGACTGATTATTTGGTTTGTTTGTGTTGGAATCTAACACACACACACAAAAGAACATAATTGTGTGATTTTTCATATTACAATCACAGACTCGAAAGAATTGGAAGAGTTGCAACCGCCAAATTATGATAACAGCAGTGACTCAGAGTGTGGTCTGTGGGCTCCCTCTAGTTGTGCATGAAAGAATCACTGAAGTGGCTCAAATGTTTTCTTAATCCAATACGGCGCCAGTTCAGTTTTATTTAAACTTTTAAGCATTTAATCTTTAAGAATTGGTTGGTTTCTAAACAATTATTTCTGTTCAATTTTTAGTTTTGATTTCCAGGCTACATAAACACAACCAATTAAATATTATAACCTGTTTTTCCATTTTGATTTTTTATATTAACATCAAAGTGAAATATAAAAATTCAGACATTTTTTTCCTAATTTTTGTGTTAGATTAAAAAAAAAGCACCAAAATAATCAGTCACATTTTCATTTCTTAATTTCTGATGGCTAATTCAAAAGAAATGATACTTTGAGGAGGAAGAAAAACAAAAACAGGTGTGCTTACAGTTCAGGGAGAGGGCGATGATGACAGACATGAGTATGACGCAGAGGATGCCAAGCGCGGCCACCACCAGAGTGACAGGTGCATGGAGAGATAATTTTGACACATTTTCTAGAGGCAAACAAAGAAATATTTTCATTGAGAGCCCAACCTAACATAAAAATAGTCTACCAGTATGTGTGACATTTTTTATTATTATTTTTTTAGAATGACCTTAAACTGCTGTTAATGTTTATGTTATGTTTCTGTAAAGAGCTGTTTGAAAGTGCTATATAAATAAAGATGACTTGACTTGAAATAACATTGAAAAAAAAAAAAAAAGTCAGGGACCTTGAAAGATGTGAGGCAGGTTACAAGGTAACTCTTTGGACCGCACGTCATCGTAGATCTCCTCCACATCTCCAGACTGCTCTGGACACAACCAACGACAATTTTGTAAGTTTGTAAAAAATAAAAAATAAAAAAAAGTCTGTAGATGGAAAAATAGTCAAAGCACTGCTACAAAGCCGACAGGATTGTGAATGGCAGCAGTGAAGAATGTGTAGGGAGCGCGAAACCTTGGGTAGAATGTTGTGGCGGCCGCATCTCCAGCTCACTCCTCATATCTTCGTAGATCACGCCATCATTTGGCAAGTCTGGAAAAAGAAGTTTTCAATGTGTTGTCCTTGCCAAATAGTGAGGCCAGGCAGACCTCTGTTGCTTCCCTTATTACAAAAATAAAATGATAATAATAATAATAAAGTTTACATTTACTTCCAAACTAATGAAAACCGAAAAGAATTATATTTAGCTTTATGCTAACAAACAATACAAAACACCACAGACGCTGCCGTATTTGACCACAAACATGTTGAAATATACACATATATAATACACATACATACATACATACATACATACATACATACATACATACATATACAATATACACATATATGTTCTGTTTTCATAGGTCATTGTTATATGCTTCTTCTTCTTTTATTTATTTATTTTTTTATTTTTTTATAAAGTCCAATATTATAAAGTATTTGTTTTTCTTACAAACATTTTGCTGAATTTTTGGGTAGAGTGGAAAAGATAAACAGTTTCATATCTCAAAGTACCACTGTACCAGTATTCATTGATTTGTCAAGGACTTATTAATTATCCCTTAAAATATTTATTTTAAAAAACCGTTCAATTCAGACTTCCTGTGCGCCTACGTTTGAAAACCATTTATTATGTAAATTCATTTGAGGCTTTTAATATAACATAAGTAGTTTTCTTGTTGAGATTGTGTACATACTTAGGAAAACACGTAGCCTACATCAATTGCTAAGTCGTTCTAAATCCCCAAACACTAAACTATTAATTAAAGGAAATGATGTAAAAACTCACTGTGAGAGTTGAACTTGACTGTCACATAATTGAGTTCTTCTTCTGCCATAATTCAATGGGCAAAAAAATAAACAACAAATATAATAATAATAATTTAAAAAAAGTAGTACTATAACCCTACAAAGGCTTTGACCTCATGCTAGCTAGCAAAAAGTGATAAGAGACAGCTGCTTTGAGGCACACAAATGAAACTCAAGTGTGAGTAAGAACAAGTTCTTCTTTTTGCTTCTTCTTCATTTTGGAGGATGTGATGCAAATTGTGCAAGTTGGAGGTTTGTTTTGGGGTTGTGGGCCGGCTGGTGGCGGGGCATGGTCATCAATACAATACAATACAATATACAATACAATATATGTACAATAGAATATATGTCCGTTTTGACCACTAGATGTCGCCATCTCCCAAATGATTCATCGTCTAAAACTGAGAAGTCATAAAGAGCTTAATATTTTCAAATGATTTTATCAGTCATGAAAATTTACTAGTCATGGCCCAAAAAATATTTTATGTGGCAAGAGTTGCATTTATTAAAAAAATAAATACAAATAAAACAATTGAAAAAGTAGTCAGCGCTTACGTCAACAAGGAAGTGTGTATACATCACGTGGCAAACACCTGAACACGATTACAGGAATTAATAAAAAACAAAATCGGGTTCCCAGGTGGAGAGTTGGCCTGAAACTATTGAGTGGCAGAAATGGTTTGCGGAGGATTTGTTTGCACTAAAAACTCCCTTTGCGCACTCAATGTACTTTACGTGGTAAGTACTGCACTTAACCTTTTTCAATGTGTCATGAATGAGATCAGTTGATGTTTCATTTTTGTACTTCTTCACTTGTCGTCGCGTTACGTTAAAAGTTCAGAATAGCCCCATCTACATAAGTATCGTATTTGCTGTTTTATTTGAAGGTAACTGAGGTGACTAACTTTACTCATTTAACTTTTTGTATGGATTGTCAAACATTGTGACAGTTAGTTTTAAGAATGGTTTACACTAAATGTCCCATAAAAAAAATTACATTTTCCTAATAACGTTATAAAACTTACATTTATATATAGATATATTTCAAACATATTCACTTGAACAGAATTGTCCTGTTTAGGAATACAGCGGTGTCGTTTTTCGAGACATATCATTCGGCAGATAGTTATTAGTTATTATTTTAGGCTCTGACTTGCAAGTGTAGTTGGTGTGCAGGGAAGAGTTACTTACTGTCCAAATAAAAATAAAACAGAAATAATTGTGCTTTTTTTGTGGAGGGTGGGGGAACTTCATGGACTTTTAATCCATCTTAACATTAAAAAATATATTTACAGTATGTTGCAGCACTATAGTATAACAGGTTGAACACAAACTGTGAAACATGTTGACAGACAATACATCACTAGTATATTCTTCTAACATGATGTGTTTGGTACCTCAGCTGGTGAGCCTGCTGCTGGTTGGCGTGGCAGCGTGGGGCAAATGGTTCGGTCTGGTGTCCAGCATCCAGGTGGTGGCGGGGGTGATCTGTGTGGGCATCTTCCTACTCCTGGTGGCCTTCGTGGGACTATGCGGCGCCCTGCGGCATCACCAAGTGTTGCTCTTCTTCGTATCCTTTCGTGCTTTGCGGCATAGCTGGCAAAAGTACTCATAATTTGGATTTAAACACAAGACAGGTACTCTCAAAAGTGACGTTTCCTGAACATGGCAGTACATGATCGTCCTGTCGCTGGTGTTCGTGGTGCAGCTGTCTGTGTCATGTGCCTGTCTGGCCCTCAATGAAGACCAGCGGGTAAGGTCCCCACACCCCCTCGCTCCACATTCTGATGAACTTGACCGACTTCTTGATGTTCTCACAGAATCACCTCTTGGAGGTAGGCTGGAACAAGTCCGAGTCAACGCGGACGGACGTGGAGAAGACGCTGAACTGTTGCGGCTTCTCCCATGTGGACTACAACAGATCCTGCGCCGCCGTAAGAAAACCCAGCCGGACCACTGGGAAGGATTGTCAACTGATGCCCAATTTTTTTTTTTTAACTATTTACAAAGTGTTTAACTTTTATTAGGATCACTGTAGTTAAATTCAATTAAGCTCATAAGTATTATAGTAAATTCAACGTCTATTTGTTTAAGCTATAAATGGATTTGTATCACAGAAACTCTGGACCATTTGGGTCCACTGCATTTGTCTTCGGTTTTTATAATATGGTTGTTGTTTTTTTAGAGCTGTTTTAACCAGCAGCCGCCATTGTCATGCGCCACATGCTCCGACATCATCGAGAAGTACGCTGGGGAAGTTCTGCACTTTGTGGGCGGTATTGGACTATTCTTCAGCTTCACAGAGGTCAATGACTGATGTTTACTGTCCCCACCCCTTCTTATTTACTCATTAGTGTACAGCAAAAAAAACACAAACCCTTTTTATGACTTTATAGGCCTATTTTTCCCTTGGAATTGAAGATTTCTGAAATTAGTTGAGAGTAAAACTTAAAAAATGATCAATTTGAATACCATTTTTATATACATACGTTTAGTGTGCTAATGATACCAACTCTGAAGACTTGAGCTGTTAAGTTACTACTACTCAAATTCCAAAGTTATAACACATCTTAACTTTATTTTTTTATAATATGCTACTTTATTGACAATGTTCTCTTTCCATGACAGATGCTTGGCGTTTGGCTAGCCCGTCGCTACAGAAACATGAAAGACCCCCTATCAAATCCCAGCGCCTTTCTATAAAAAAAAATTTAAGGAATAAACAATACATTGCACTGCTCTAATCAATGTTCTTGCCTTTGTATTGAGTTTGTATGCTAAAAACCACAAATGGCAGCATAGACTAGTTTAACATGTAGGCTTGAATGCAAAAAAAAACGAAAAAAAAAAAACCCTGAAGCTTATTGTATTTAGTTACGTTTTTTTTTTTTTTTTGCCATATTGATGGTATCATGTAAAATAATATTCAGTTATCTTTTCTAAGCTAAGAATGTCAAATTGCATTTGAAATGTGCTTATACTAAAATGGCTATTAAATGTTAATCTGATGTGAAAGCATTTAAATATTTTCACGTTGGTATCAATGCTCATAACCACCACAAAAAGCTGCTTAGCATGTGAACCTCATATTGATCATATGTTATGGATTAAAACACTGGACTGTGTATGTTTGAATCTTGAAATTATATTATTTCTACATGTCATTCCAATGGAGTGTTCAGCAATAAATGATTGTCTCACATGAGGAGTCTTTCAATGTGTTTACATAGAGGGTGTTTCAAAATGTTTTGACCCCATTTCGTAGGCCAATAATTTTGACAATTTTCGTTGGAATGACCTCAAATTTTCACAGCTTTTGTAGAACCGTTTCAAGTTTTTGCGTGTAATGTTTGGCATTTCTATCTTTTCAGGTTAAGAAATGCCGTTCACGTCAAAAGAAAAGGCACTTTGCGTGTTAAGAGTATGCTCAGACTGTCACCGACGACAGTGCAGCGTGCCGCCTTCACAAATTTTCTTTTCTTTGTAAATTTAACCAATAAAATTTATGACCAACATAGTGTAATTAGTTTCATTAAGATCCATCAAGTAGTTTACGACATATGGGCATTTAGAATGGAGTCAACCATTTTGGAACACCCAGTATTTACGTGTGGGTGTCACTCGGGATGAGATTAAGTTCAAATGTTGAGATGTGAAGCAAAGTTATTTGGATTTAACCGTCTTACCTCGACTTCACACCCTATGAAACAATGGGAGTGTCACACTGCATGTTTTAAGTGTCAAAGACGACGTGGGTGTGACTCCGTCATCTGTTGATCCAACCAGTCTCGGCGTCGGCTGGGTGAGGAAAGAGGATGAGCTCACCTGACTCAACAGGATGACAAGCAGGAAGTTGAGCAGGTGGTTTGACCTGTTTTGTACTTTCACACGTCATTTGCGCAATAAAACCAGCAAATGTGGAACTCCTACTTGATAAGGGAGAGAATATTTGGATCATTAAAGCATAAGTGGCAAATGCAAGCTAAAAAAATAAAATAAAAAAAAATGCAACTTTTTTTTATTTTTTATTTTTTTTTATTTTAATGACTTAAAATTATTTTTTTTCTTGTAATACTGTCACATAAATCCGGAAAATACATGACATTACTGACTTTTTAGCTCTAAAATAACTTACTTTTAACCCCCAAACAAAGTTTAGTTTTTCTTTACAAGGGTGCCTTACTGATCTAACAAAACCCATTTTGGTGTGCACCATTGAGTGCAAATTAAACATGTTAAAATGCATTATTTGAAAGGTGTATGCTTTAAATCAATAGTGTGTTAATCAATACAATGTTTCATAAACCAAGGTTGTTTTATTAAGCGTTACTGTACATTCATGAACGAAAAACATGATGTTCGCCCCATGAAAGTTAACACACAAGCACTGGAGAGCGCAGAACTGGACTTGTTTTGCGCCTCCTGGTGGACAAATGCAATGCATTTGACACAAGCAAAGTAATTTATTTTTTTTGTTAATATCTCGAAAGACGGCCGAGGGGGCGACAGCTCACGTTAAAAAATGGCTCAAAAACAAATAAACAAAAAAAATGGAGCCGGGTCACACAAAAACAACTAAATCGGTCTCAGTCGGATCAAATCAGAACATTGAGAACAGTTGGGAGCAAAGGACACGCAGAACAATAATAAATAGGCACTATTAGCATCCTGTCGTTAGCACTGGACTGACTGAAAAAGAAGAAGTGTAACAAGGAAGGAGGGGCATACGGGGTGGTAAGGTTGGGTCGGCGATGACGACGGCAAGCGTACTACGAGTCTGACAGGAAAGCTCTGTTCGTGTCCGGGAACTGCTGAGCGCTGAAGTCGGCGTCATCCCGCACTCGCTTTTTAATGTCTGTTTTCACCTGTGTGGAAATACAAAGACAAAAGGTTATGAGATGGATTTTTATATCATGAACCTTAGATTTAGTTTCTTAATACAACAAACATTGAGGTACCATATCATAGTGCATTATTAGGCAGACATAATTTTAAAAAATATATTTTTTAAGGCACTGCTATTTTCACTTTACAGTGATTTCAAGCTAGCAAACATGAACATTTTGGTGTTCAAACTGGGAGTGACAACTAAGCGGCTATTTCAGGACTTTTAAGCTAAATTGTAGGGAGTGGTGCAGCATTCACCTGCTCTGAATAAGCTTCCCGCAATTCGGGCGCGTCCAGCTCATCCTGCAGACGCTCGCCGGATGTGATGGGTTTCACGCCGGCTGTCCTGGCCGCCTGGCTCACAGCATCCGACAACGACACCAGGCTCCCGCTGCCCAGTCCCGTCTGAGAAGGGGAAAAAAACACACAACTACAGTGAGGAAGGAGTTTAATTAAGAGTGCATAAATTACAACCTTGGTATTAAATTAACGAAAACTAACAAAATAAGAAACGCTAAATAGAAAGAAACATTTTCATTAAAGCCCGTATCTCACTGAGTGGCGCAGGAATACTCGCACACAAGTGTTGTTTTTTCGGCAGGCTTCCTTCAGTGTTGCAAAACGTTGCTAAGACAGTAAAAACACTGGAGAATAGAGGGTATAAAGAGGTTTTGAGAGTGTCTGACAAGTGTCTTTGCAGCGTTTTGCAAAATTGAACGAAGCCTGACGAAAAAGCATCACTCGCTACGTTTTTTTGCACACATAAAATATACAAAAAATGTAAAACTATACACAAAAAAGAACAAATAAAACAGTCTAAAACTAATTAAAAAAAAAAGACAAAAAACTAATAAAAACTAAATAAAAATAAAATAAAAAAAACTCAAAATGAACTAAAAAAAATATGACCTTTCCAAAACCATTATAATCCATCGCTCACCTTCCTACGTTTGGCCGGCATGCCGTGCAAGTAGGCATCGGATAGCGGCGGCTGCGCCTTCATCTTCCTCTGTGTCATCATATCACAACGGATGATGGGCACCCACTCCTGCAAAAACAATTCAAAACCAAAATCATCATCTACCAAGGTTATCAATGCATCTTGTAGTCGGGATCTTCATTTAACAAGGAACAGTCGACGATCCATCCATTTTCCAACGCTAACGTGTGTTTAGAATTGCTAATTGATGGCACAAAATGACGGCAAAACACTACTTGTAAGAAGCTCCTCCTTTCAATAAGTAGTTCCTTGGCACCAAGATTCCACAAGTTGCGCCAAAGCAACACTTTTATACAGTGGACCCTCAGTTTTTGATTCTATTTTTGACATGTTTTTTTTTTTTTTTTTTCTAAATGAGTAAATAAATGAATAAAAGTACAAATAAAAACATAAAAATATAATTCAAAAATTGAATACAAAAAATACTAAATGGAAATAGAAACAACAAAATATCCATAAATACATCATATATGAATAAATAAAAGTCAAAAGTAAAAGTAAAAATAAAAAACGAGATTCAAACAAATAAATGTAAAAATAAATGTGAAATAAATAAAAAAAAAATATGTAAATAGAATTATATATTTATGGATATATGCAGTATATTATTGTTTTTATTCCAATTTATATTTATTTTTTTTATTTATTTTTTTATTATATTTTTTCATATGCATTTTTATTTTCATTATTAATTATTTATTTAATTTTATATTGGCAGTTTGGGCTAATTTATGCCTTAGTTTTTGTTAGATTCAATTTCTGACAACTTTTAAAAATTTTCTTTAACTAACAAACCGCTAACAGACTATGACATGTTCATGGGTGCCATGGCGTAGCATTGTCTTAAATGTTGATATTGTTGATATTATTTTCAATAAAGATGAAAGTGATGTTTATTGTTTATCAATTTTAGCAATCGTATTTATTTCATTCCTCTTTTTTTGTATGATACACAATAGCTTCAATAAAATTATTTTTGTGTGTCTCTGGAAATGATTAATTGGATTAATTCCTATGGAAAATATTACTTCGGAGCTCATACGGTTTAGTTTTAGAACAAAAATTACTGTAATTTCTGACATATTGAGCTCACCTATTATTGCAGCCTTGAGCACAAAAGTTTGCCCACCGTTGGGATAAAGCAATGTCCATTTGAACGCTTGATTGACAAAAGTTACTGTTAATCAACAAAACCCTTAATAACGACCAATTAATCCCCGGGTTCCAACGAAAGAAGAAGTTCTCACAGGAGGAACGGTGGCTGCCCAGGCTTCCGACTCTCCGGCCGAGACCTCGCTGGTGCCCTCGGCCCCTGCTGCTGCCTTGTCGCCGCCCAACGGCGCGGCCCCGCCCGCGGCGCCCAGGTCGGGGGGCGGCGCTCTGGTCTCCCGTGATGACGACATGGCCTCCTCTGCTGTGGTGGCGGCGGCCGGCGAGAGGGTGTCACTCATCTTTGGAGAGACGGGGAAATAAAAGGGGAGCAAAGTCAAGCATCGGTTTAATTTTCACACGCAAGTAATGAAATAGAAAGGAGGAGACAGATGGTTTACCGTAGCACTTTGTGTCTGTTCTGGATCCTGCGTGTCAGTTGTGGCCAACTGATCCCTCTGCGAAAAGAAAAATGCTATATATATTATTTATAAGCAGTTAAGATGGCCAACGTAACAGGATATAAGAGGAAGAGCTTCGTCAACATCCCACATGTGAACTGTGGATTACTTAAATTTATACACAAATAATGCACACCCAAAAAATGTGGTTGCTTTCTATAGTTTAACTAATTCACTGCTGTGGAGGTTTATATTTGTTAACTGCAGTCCAACCATTTATAGCTATCTATATATGGAGGACCAAAACTGACAAAATTAAAAATAAATAAATGATTAAAACTACAAATAAAAATGCATATAAAAATATAATTGAAAAAATTAAATACAAAAATATAAATGGAAATAAAAACATCAAAATATCCATATATAAATAAATACAAAAAATAAATATTAATGGAAATAAAAACAACAAAATATCTATAAATATATCCATATATAAATAAATAAAAGTAAAAAGAAAAATAAATGATTCAAAAAATTAAAATATAATAAATAATACAATAACATAAAAATACATTTAAAAATAAATTTGGACATAAATACAAAAAGAAGCATGTAAATATAATTTTATATATAGTTGTTTTTATTTCCATTTATTTTTTTCATTATATTTTTTTACATGCATTATTATTTTCACTATTATTCATTTATTCATTTACTTATTTTTTATTTTGGCAGTTTTGGTCCTCCATACCTATAAAGCACTGGGGTAAATCCTCTATATGAAAATAAATCAGTCTACCAAATGGTTGAGGCAGCATCTAGGGTCCTTAATATCGATTATTTGCTTTCTTAATTAATGAGTTGTACTGATTAGTCGAGTGGGCAGTGAAGGAATTAACATGGCGTGTGCAAGAGGCTATGCCATAGCATAGCCCCTAAACACAGGAAATAAGCCAAGCTATCTCTGAAGCAGCGTTGGCATTTACCGGCGTGTAAACAATATAATTCTGGATCTGGTCAATGTTGACGGGAAGGTGCTCGAGGATGAACTGCAGCCTCATGGTCATCATGCTGGTCATCCAGTTGAGCAAGCTAGGGCTGACGTCGCCCGACATCCTCCGCTAGATGTAAACACAACGCAAGTTATGCACCACAAATATATAAAGTGGAAAATATGGAAGAAGTGGCGTACGATGCGGTGGTTGATGACGGCGGTCAGCGCGCGTTGGTCTCCTCTCAGGCAGTGCAGGTTGAGTGCAAGGCACTCAAACAGAGCCTGGTTGCACAACTGAAGCAGACGAAGCCCGAAAGAATCATCTGGGAGACAGAGATACAAATTAAGTTAAAAACAAACAAACATTTAATTCATCAACCAACGTGCGCCGCCATACAAAGCTGAATTTTGCACGTCACACATTTGTCTACTTTTTACTCATCTACCACAGACATGAGCATGCGGTAGCTGCCATTAGAGTTCAATAAACAATAGCTAAAAGCTAATAATAACCACCCAAATGAAGTACACCTGTGCAGCGAAGGATGTGTGTGGCAATCTGTGTCAGCTGCTGTCTAAAGAATGACATGTTGGTCTGGGTAACATCCACGCCCTCGAGCACGGTGACAGAGGATTCCCTCTGTGTGCGGCAAAAAACAAAAACAAAAAACAAACTCGTGACGACAATAATACACGACAAGGACAGTGGTGCAAAAACAAACAAAAAAACCTCACAAAGCTCTCGGTGATGTCTTCCTCCAGTTCTTGCACAATGGTGTCAGCAACGGCCTGTGAAGGAAAAAAGGACGTTCAGCCTCTGTTTTTTTGGGCTTATATTGCTGGTTTATTTGTTAAGTAATTTCCCCTTATTCGGTACTGTTCTATGTGCATAACTGTTATATTAAAATATGTGGAAATGAGCTACTTTGAGATGAGAACAAGCGGTACTGACGGCGATGTTTTCATCGGTGGGCTCTCGGCCGTTGAGGTAGTTCTGGCGGAAGAACTGGGCCAGCTGGGTTTGGATGCGGTCCAGCGGCTGGTGATGGCCGTGCAGCAGCATGACCAAGTCCGACATGGTGAACGTCTGGCAAACCAGCATCAGCAGCTCTCCGAAGAACCCTGAACGCAACAGAGACAGGATGAAGGGATTGTGCTCCTTCAGTTGTTTACAAAAGGATGTTAAATGGATCTACACAAGGGATGGGAAACATTGGCAAGGTGATTTAAAATCTAAAAGAAAAATATATATAAGAATGAGTTTTGAACGTGATTTATTTTAATAGTGAAATAAATCCAATCATGATCCAAATTAAGCTGTCAGGGGATTTACATTTTTAATCGTAATTAATCACATGATTTCCAGTTAACTGGTGATTATTTGATTTCTGTTCTAAATTTTCAACGAAATATTTTTTAAGTTTTTAATACTCCTGTTAAATAATAAAAGTGGACAAATATGTGTACCTAGTGCTATTATACTTGTACTTTTAGTTCATTGATAGAGTAATTTTATAGTAATGCGGTTTTTTGAAGTTAAAAAGATATCATGTATTATACAAACTCAAATGTGTAAAACATTAAGTCATCAATTTCATGTTGAGGCAATTTTCCTGCCACTAGGGGGCAATAGCGTTTCATGTTGGATGCTGGTGACAGGAACAGTACTTTTTTTTTTACTCCGTATTAACTTGTTGATTTGGACACCACTAATTCAAATAAATGACGAATGCTGAAATGTGCATGTTTTATTATAAATTAAAAATAATACATTTCATTTTAAATTATTCTTTGCTGTAAATTATCAATTACAATTTCTACATCAATAAATAAAATCTACTGTAGTGTTCCCTCGTTTACGGCTTGCGTTAGGTTCCAAAAAATACCCGCAATAAATGAAATCCGCGAAGTAGTTTGCTTAATGTTTATTATAAATGTTTTACAGCTCTAAAATCTCTCACCACACAGTATATACACTTCTCACATTTATCTCGTTTAAACATTTTTAATGTTCAAACCTTCATAAATTTTAGAAAATAGGTACTGTGAAAAAAATGCATGCAAAATTGTACAAAAAAAAATGTGAAATAGCGAGGCCGCGAAAAGTGAACCACGTTATAGCGATGGAACACTGTATATGTGTCCTGTAATTATTTATTCTATGTATTTTGAATGCTAGAGACCTGCCTTCCAGACTCTCTGAAAATACTTAAAGGAACACTTTACTTATTGATCCATTTTTAGCAGCAAAAAGTTGCTACTTTTTCAATAATTAATTTGGTGACGTGATTATTTTTTTATGTACATTTAATAACTTTTAAACCGATGTTAAAATGAATCGAACGCCGGCATGTTTGTTACACGTGACTAAATAACCCGGATGTTTACGTCACTAGTGTGTAAACGCTACACTATGGAAGCACTATGCAACGCAGCCGTGCATCTAGCGTCAAACCCGGAAGGATTAAACCTTATCGCTTCGATCCAACACGACAAAATAACCCTACCGAAGGAAAGTCTGCCTTGGATGTGAAAGTTGTGGCGCCAGATGGTCTTTTCGGGCACAAAATAAACTTTAACGAACGAGTGAATCAGGCGGGGGGTGAATGGTGGTGCGGGAGCTGCACAGGAATGGACAATCCGCTAATGAATGTGTGCTGTCTGGAAATGAAAGAACTCGAGGATCGGTTCCTTGCGGACAATCTCAACTGCCAATATCCAACAGGTAACGTGACACACAGCACGAGCAATGCAAAACGTGTGGAACTGACGAACTATTTCAGGAAAAAGAAAAAATAGTAAAATTAAATGTATCATCGTTACAGCGCCCAACCTCCCCTAGCTGTTTTTTTTCTTTTCTTTTTTTGCGTAGCGTCCCGATGATGTAAACGAAAGGTTGCAAGAAGGTTGTGTATTAACCGTGTTTATTTATAGACAGAATGAAGTAAGGAAATGCGAGACGCCGTTACCTAGGCTGGTTATCAATGGTTTGGATCCGAACGAAATGCAAATGAAAGTGGAAGGCACCACAGGAAGAACAGCGGGACAGAACACAAATGTAGTACGTCGCACATGACACATGATAATGACACTAATCCACATTCTATAATTTTTTTGTTAAAATAAGATTATGAACATGGTCAGTTTGTTTAGTATAAACAACTTACGAGCTAATAAAACATAACGTCCTCGTCCCCGTACTTGACGATGTTCACACTCAAATGAATTATGAAATAAAACAGTCCGTGCAGTATAATAACGAATGCCCCCCCCACCCCCTAAACATGCCTACCTTTCGCTTTAAATTTGCTTCGCTTCTCCGAGATCTTGCAGTGGCCGTAGGGAGACCTCGATTTGTGCCGGCTGTTGTGAGAGTGAAGGCTCCGTGTTGCTAGCAGTTGCGGAAGTAGCCGCCAGAGATCCTCCATCGGCTTGATTATTTCCCACGTCTGGTTCTTTAAAGATACTCGGTACTGCGTTGGGCTTTAGTATTAGGCGTGTGGCGTACCCCATCTCAAATTGTAACATATATTCGAAGTCCTCATGCCTGAAATGTTCGCTGCGCGCACGCCTGCTTGTCCTTCGGGAGGTTGACAGCACTTAGCAAACAAACCATTGTCTACTCAAGTTTTTTTTTTTTTTTAGGGGGGTCTCGCGGGTTTTTCCTTGCCGACGCCTTGCAAAATTTTGCAATACACAAAGGCATAAGTGACAGTTTGTGTCCTCCTCGTTGTTATGTCTGCGTGAACTACTGTTCGCCAAGCGAGTATACACACTTGTTACGTCACCACTCGAGGGCGTTCCAACACGGAAGTACTTCTATGTTGAAGAAAAGTTAAATAAATCAATATAAGGGTGTATTCTTCAGCTCTTACGCATTTTTCGTAGCTAAACTAACTATTTACTGCCGATCAAGCCATACATGTAAAATTAAAGGAGCCTTCCTTTAAAATAGTGAGGGGAAAAAAGCGTGTATGGCGACAACATACTTCATTGTGTCACCTACCAGATGGTTCCTCCGGGCTGATGAAGATGTTGGTGCTTTGCGAGAGCCTCTGCATGAACTGCGCAATGCTCTCCGTGTCATTCTGCGTCTGGCCCAGCGAGCCCATCATGCTGGTCAGGACGCCGCGGACGATGCCGATAAACGGCTCCGGGTTGACGGCGTCGGGTGCCGCCGCGGGGTTGGATGTGGGATTGGAGCCTGCATTGGGCGCGCCGGTGGTGTCAGTGGGGGGTGGAGGAGGCGGCGGTGGTTGGGAGAAGATGGGCTGCGTGGAGTGGAAAGGAGAGTGGACATGGGCACCAAGAAGAGAAGAAAGCCAGTCGCATAACAGGCGGAAAAAGTACTCAGACTTAGGTAAAAGTACAGATAACTGCGTAAAAATAAATAAATAAATGAATAAATAAATAAATACAAATGAATAGGACTTGATTAACTCATTCTCTCCCGGCCATGATCACTGAAGCAACCCCCTTTGCTCCAGGCTGTTTTACTGGATTTTGACTTATTTTGCAAGGCCCACAGAATATTGTGTTTTGCTACAAAAAACATGGAACCAACCAAAAGAAAGATTAGACCCTTCTTTCATCAAAAAAAAAAATAAAAATAAAAAAAATTCTGTTTCCATTTTGCAGCAGTTAGCATTAGAATATAGCTAAGTTTCATCATTATTCACAAATCTGCTTCAAATTATGGGGAAACAGCTTGTTTTCATTCTGGCCCTGGTTGATCTCTTATACACCGCTGCCACCCGCTGGCCTTGTTTGTAATTACTACCATTTTTTTCACCCATTTTCTGCAGTTGAGAGAGTGCTTCAAAGCATTCTGTATGCTCTAGCATAAAAAAAAACCATGAGAAAACGTATAAATACATCTTTGGGACACTTAATACATTCAAAATAGAACGTATTTATATGTTTTTTGGGAACAAATTAGTTAAAAGAAGTCCTGATCCAATTCCAATACTCAAGTAAAAGTGAGTGCCACACTGCCACCTACCTGCTGCATCAAGTCAGCCACTCCCCGCATGATGTTGGGAATGCTGGAGGTGGTGACCGTGATGGAGGGCGCCCCCGCCTGGCCGGTGGCGCCGAGCAGCGAGCCGAACATTTGGCCGAGGTCCGGCATCTCGGGTGGCTGGGCCTGCTCGCCACCGCTGCCCTCGGGCTGATTCGGTGGGCTGGCGGCGTTGGTCTCGCCGCTCGAGGCGGAGAAGGAGGAAGACGAGGAAGTGGAGGACGTTTGGGAGGAGACGGACGAGGATGTGGAGGAGGATGTGGAGGTGGACGAGGAAGAGGCGGGGTTAGCCGTCTGACCAGCTGTGAAAAGATGGAAATGAATATGGATGACAGCCATCTTTCATTTAAAGTGGAGATGAACTGGCGTGTCCAAAATATGTCATTAAGAAGCCTGTGAACTATTTTTGTTTTGTTTTTTTGGCAAAAATTTTTTTTGTCCCCTCTTAAGATTTTCCCATGAATTAATCAAATGCATATACGTGCCCATTTGTCCAGGCATCAGAATCTGACCAACCACCGCACTAATCATCTGGTTGACAGCAGCAGCGTTGAAAACCTGTCAACAAGACAATTAAATTATTAGATTAAATATTAGTGAAAATGTACAGAAGAGGATAAGGGCAAGTGAAGAGAGGGAAAAAAAAAAAAGCTTGGCAGGATTCTCCATGTATTCTCTGAATTGTCACTTCAATCTCAGAATTCTGACTTTAAAGCCAGAATTCTGACTTTATTCTCAGAATTCTCACTTAGAATTCTGACTTTATTCTCAGAATTCTCACTTAGAATTCTGACTTTATTCTCAGAATTTTGACATTAAAGTCAGAATTTTAACCTTAAAGCCAGAATTCTGACTTTAAAGCCAGAATTCTGACTTTATTAGTGCTACTATTACAGTATTCTCACTTTAAAGTGAGAATTCTGACTTTAAAGTGAAAATTCTGGGAATAAAGTGAGAATCCTGACAAACTTCATTTTTCTCTCTTCTTCCTAACCCTCTTCCATACAATTGCAAGTAAAAACCAAAAGAAAAAAAAAAAAAACTTCCCACCTGCCCAGGTTGCTGGCCTGGCATGGCCGCCCTAACGTTTATGGTAGTCCCTCGGGTGCCCAACGCCGGCATAAGGATGTTGGGAGCGAAGGGGGGCCGGGTGAACACCACTCTCGCCTGGGGCTGGGGGCCGGCGTGAGGGGGCGGCGGCGGTGCAGTGGGCGTGGTGGTCGGGGTGTTGGGACCCGTGGTCGTGGCCGAGGAGTTGGCCGTAGAGCTGTAGCCGGGCGGGGTGGGCTGCGGCGGGACCGGTTGGCCCGTGGCGGCGGCGGTGGCGGCGCTGGCCGCCACGGCCGTGGCGTACTGAGTGATCTGTTGCATGAGATTACGCATGAAGTCTGGTGGAAGACCGCCTAAAGGGGAAGCAAAATCAGAGTGACCAGTCATTAACACTCATTTTAAAAATGGCTCAATTAACTGATTTCACTGAAGCAACCCCCTTCGCTCCCAGCTGTTTTAGTGGATTTTGACTGATCTTTTTCAAGGCTCACAGAATATTGTGTTCTATTGCTATAAAAACATGGAACCTACCAAAAGAAAGATTAGAGTCTCTTGTTTCATCAGGGAACAAAAAGTTGTTTGTTTCCGTTTTGCAGCAAATATTTAGAAGACAGCTAAGTTTGATCATTATTCACAAATCTGTTTAGAATTGTGGCGGCACGGTGAACGAGTGGTTAGCACATCCGCCTCCCAGTTCTGAGGACTCGGGTTCGAAAATGGATGGATGGATGTTTAGAATTGTGGGGAAATCAGCTTATTTGAATGTGGCCCTGGTTGATCTCTTATACTCTGCTGCCACCTACTGGCCGTTTTTGTAATAACTACCATTGCTTCAACCGTTCTCTGAAAGAGAGAGGCTGCGTCCAAGCCTTCTGTATGCTCTAGCATAAAAAAAATAATTAAAAAAAATGTATAAATAAGCCTTTTAAAACAGAACGTATTTATACATTTTTGAGAGCAAATGAGTTAAAAAGGGGATGTCAACCCCCCAAAAAATGTTTTTGACAATGTGTTCTATGCAGCCTCACTAGTCTAAATATGGTATTCAGGTTAATATTATATTTGTGGAATATGAGTTAAGCAGCAAAATCCAGTCGTTTTTATCCATCTCAAGGAGCGGCCATATTGCCACTTGCCGTCAACTGAAGATTACATCAATGTTGTTCAGGTTTTCAGGTTACAACCAATTATAGTGCTTCAGAAAAAAAGGTGAGCTCTGATTGGCCGTTGCTTGAGCCCTGGGCAACTGTGATGTCATCTTAAGTCGACAGAAAGTGACAAAATGGCAACCCCGCAACCCCCCGAGATGGATAAAAACAGTTGGATTTTGCTTCATAACTCATATGCCAAAAATGTAATATTAATCAGAACATCATGTTTAGACTAGTGAGGTCACATATATTATAGTCACGAAATGTTTAAGGTTGACTTTCACTTTAAGGAGACGATTTCATTGCCCCTCATCTCATGTTGGTAGCTTAAACACAGCAAACTGGGCAAAAGCTGGCTTCGACTAGCCAGTGTGAAAAGAGTGCTTGTGCTGGGGAAATATCTTTTTACCTGGCTGTCCTGGCATCTGTTGACCAGCAGTCGGGTTCGGGCCTGTGCCTACATACACACATGCAGAAATATCACAAAACAGACAGATTTTTGTCTAAAGAAAATAAAAATTAAAAAATACAAACACTGTTATGACCACTAAGTTGATCCTGAAGGGAGGGAGTGTGGGAAAAAACACATTTAACCACTGAAACGCCACACTGGCAGCCGTGACGTGTACCAAACATTCAATCAGTGGCAGGCAGGGGACAACACACCATCCGTGTTCATCTGCATCATAACCACCGGGCCTGCCTGGTGGCTGATCCTGATGACGCGGGGGCCGGCCTGGCCCTGCCCCTGTCCAGCCTGCTGATTGGAGGGGGAAGTCTGTGGGGGAGAGGTCTGTCCCTGACCTGCCTGCTCCGACTGACCGGCCGGCGGGGCGGGCGGGGCTTGTCCCTCGGTGCCGTTGGTTGCTGCAGCGGACATGGTGGCGCCCAGGTTCATCTTTGGGGGGAAAGACACAGGCTTGAATTAGCAGTGACCAATAAGGCAAAGCTGCTTTCAGCGACGAATATCAAAAAAATGTATGTGGTCAACTTTTGTTTTTACCATCCCCATAGACATAACGGTAGTACAGATGTTTTTGAAAGTAGAGAGTAAAAATAAAACCCAAAAATCGATTTAATTAAAGTAGCTGTACTTGGTTACTTGGAACCACTGTCAAACTTACTTGTACGGGAATGCGGTGGTGCACGGCGCCAGGCATCATGACAGGAACAGTGTAGTGGGAGATGGGTCGTACCACGTGAAGGTGGCGTGGCACCGGGCTCAGAAGATTCAGCCGCAGGTCGCTCAGTGCCACCAGGGCGTTGCCCAGGAGACGCAGACACTCCCATGTGAGGACCAGAGTTTGCTGGTCGTCCTCTCTTTCCTGTGGACAAAAAAAAAAAAAAAAATCACTTTAATTGCTGATTTAAAAAAAAAGAAAAAGAAAACATGAGCAGTCTCATTTTCGCATTTTCTGTCTGACGAGGAATGAGGCTGAATATATGATAATGAGAGAGCAAGTGTAACCCTTTAAACAAAGTGCAGCTCAGCCTCTGGCTAGTGGACAGAGCGGCTAGTAGGGGTGGTAATCCTTGACTGTCTCAGGATTCGATTTGATTCCATTCCATTCCGATTATTGGTCTGTGATATGATTCAGAATCGATTTTTGATTCAAAATGATTTGATTTGACAATGATTTGTGCTCCATTTTATAGATGAGCAAATAATTGTCATTATCTATTCCAGTCTAACTCACTAATGCTAATTAGCGCGCTATTCGCTGCACTTTTATCCCTCAAAAGAACAGCTATTCATACAAAACTCTTCAGGAATGTATAAAGAAAAACAACTTAACATTACTCACTGGCATATTCTCTTCCTACACTAAAAAAAAAAAAAAAAAAAAAAAAAAAAAAAAACTTTTGACATAACTTCATCCTAACTTTTTCCTTCTACTTTCTAACGTGGCTACAACTTAACTGTGTATCAGCATGCACGGAACCACACTGCCCCTAAGTGGCCAAATCGGGTACACCATGAACACAGTACACAAATAGGTCAAGTCAAAATCGATTTTAGGACATTTAAAATCAATTCTGAATTGTACTAAATGAGAATCGCAATTCTTGTGAGAATCGATTTTTTTGGCACACCCCTAGCGGCTAGCATTATGTTTTTGCCGTTTGAAATTGGGTCATTGATGTTACGCTTTTCTAAATAGAAAAGAGGATACTGCATGTGATTAAACATACATATTTTATTTAAATGCACATTCTGTGATTGGCTGGCGACCAGTTCAGGCTGTACCCCGCCTACTGCCCGAAGCCAGCTGGGATAGGCTCCAGCACTCCCCGCCACCCTTGTGAGGAGCATGCGGTTAAGAAAATGGATGGATGGATAAATGCATATTATTTTTAATGGGGGAAGCTTTCATTTAGGGCAGCATGATGGTTGACTTGTTAGCACATTCGCTTCACAGTGCAAATTTTGTGGGTTCGAATCCTGCCTCCATGAAAAGCAAGGTAAAACACCCAACTGTGACTTGTATGTTTGTGTGTTTAAATCCTACTGTGTTGTTGCTGTATTCTGCGGAGGTGGCTGTTTCCAGGATGGTGTGAGCTCTCTGGATGAAGGGCTGCAGCCTCTCCTCCACGCGTCGCAGTTCTGACAACATCTCGGCCAGCTCAGTTGGGCTGGGGTGGCTAGCGGGAGGGACAATGACAAATTAACTTCTAATAAAACAAAACAAGCCGATTATGATCAACAAGTGTGTGAGAGACTAACTGGGGTCCGGGTTGAGGTGTTGGTCCCTCGGGTGGTGCCGAGGAGGCGGAGGGCGGTGGTGGCGGCGGCGTCACAGGAGGAGGGGAGGTGTCCATGGGCTGAGCAGAGGGAGACGGGGTGGAGGTGGTGGACGAGGACGAGGGAGGTGGCGGGGCGGCAGCGGATGGCGTCTCCCTTTGGGCATGAACAGACGGATCGGCTGACCGACCCTGGCACAAACGCAAATGCAGGAATTAACAAAAGCCAACAAACTGAATTGAAAAAAAATCATTAAAATCCAAATGTACAAGAAAAAAAACAAACTACAATTATAACAATTCTCTAGTCTCACCTCCATCCTATCGATGAGATCATTGACGTCCCTCAGCATGTTCTCAGCGAGCACCAACCTCAGCCGAGGTTCGCTCTGCACCGGCTGATCCATGTCAATGTGCACATTCACCGACCCATTGCTCTGAAAGAAAGAAGGCGGACAAAAATATTGGCGCATGTGGATTATAAAACAGACTTTACTGCTCTTTCGCCAGAAAGGCACCAACTGGCTGGATGAAACAAAAAGTCCACAAAGTTGTGCTCGGGTTACACTGACTAGACTAATCCCAGCTTCAGGTTGGTATGTTAAATAGGTGTGCGCATGAATTAGGAACTATAATGGCAATGAGTGTATTGCATTTTGATTGGCCGTGATGCTTGTTGTGCGTTACTTACCCCAGTGCTGGTGGTCACTCTGGCATTCCTTGCATTTTCCCCCATGCCGGACACCATCTGCTGCACTGACATCTAAACAAGTTTGAGGGAACAAATGACAATGCTGGAAACCGGAAAAAAAACAAACTACAAGAACTAAGAAGATCAACTGGTTGCACCTGTATTTGTTGGGGGTCCATGAAATTGACGGGGAGGTTGAAGGTGCCCAGCATGACGTAGCTGTTGGCGTTGCGGTCATGCGGAGGCGCGTGGGGCACGTCCTGCGATGACGACGAGCCACCGCCGCCGTCGGCCGAGGTGCCACTCGGGCCCGAGCCGGGTTGGGAGGGCGCAGGGGGCGCGCGCTCCACTAGGTGAATCACCTTGCCGCCCACATCTAAGAAACACAGGAAACGTTGGGGAGGGGGGAAGTTACTTCAAATTAATCATATAAAGTTGACGCCTGCAAACTCACTCACAAACTTGACAACTCACATGTAGTTTCAACTTAAAGCCAGAAACACAAGTATGTAGGGATCACTAACAATTTAAAGAAACATGTTAGATGCTTCCGTCCACCCTGAGTGGCTAACTACCAAACTATTTTTTAAATTTGTCCATGTCAAAATGGCTGCTTGAATTTACACATGAAACAAAATAGTAGTAAAACAGATCCAAGTAATAAAACAAACTAATGTGACTCATTATAATAATTTGAATTGTGAGACGCTGAGACCAGTAAAGGTTAAACAACGTCATTTCCAATTGTTCTTAGTTTAGTGACGTATGAGTGGATTACTCACTGTAGTCTGCCAAGGTCCTTTCATCCTGCAAGACTCTGCCCTGGTAGATGAGCCTCTGTTTGTCAATAGGAATCCCCACAGAAGACGCAATGTGCTCCTTAAACTCTTTTACGGTCAACTACAGGGAGGGAAGATCAAATCAAGCCATTTAGAAAGTGAAAATCTGATTTGGAGTTACTTCCTCATTTACCTGAGCGCCGACAGTGTAGGTTCTGCTCTGAGAGTCTAATGTTTTCACCGTCACTTCTATGTCTGCACTTTGTTCCTCCATGGTGTTCCTGTAACATGCAACAGGGTTCATCAACATAATTACAGACTAATATTTAACATTGTGCTTTCATCATGTGATTATTTGGGATGTAAAGGCCGCCCAATTAACTTTTGGTGTCACCTGGAGTTCGATGCTACTTTTTTCAAAACAGTACTCAACAGTCACCGATATCGGTCCAATACGATACCTGGTTTTGGGACTCATCCATCCCGAAATATTATAATACAGTAGATATTAATCTAAAATAATGAAGAAAAAACAGCATACTTGCTTACACAGCCAGCATGTCTATTTTGTATTATAAATATTTTAGGTAATTTTATTATTTTAAAAAACGGCACCAAACATTTTTTTTTCTAGTTGTATTTTCAAGAGTCTTCCTAACCTTTGTCGACTGTGACCGATGATACAGGCAAATGTCAGTTGAGTAGTTAAGTAGTCCAACTTTTAAAATATTTATTTTAAAACTCAATGATACAGTATAACCAAACATTGACTGAGTTTAAGTGGCATCAGTGACATTACTACTACAATGGTTCATACTGGAATGAGCTGGCTATGTTTCGTTACGTCATTTATTTTCGAAAGTAGATCAGATAATTGGAATTCCATCAAGCCATCCATTTTCTAAAACGCTTATTCCTCACAGGTGTCAGTAGACGAAACTTGGAAAAAAAGCAAACTAAAACTAGTACTGCACTTGAAAAGTAAACACACACAGCTCCTCTTGGAAGGCTGCCACTTTAATCAGCTCCGTTGTTCAAATCTGTGTACAGTACTACGTTGACCCTGACGTTCTGGATTCATCTAGATAGTCGAAAAGGAAACGCTCAACTAGGAAAAAATAACAACATTATTCATTTCAATAAAATGTCTAAAAAACGCAAGCTGAATATGCAGCAAAACAATAACTGCCGCCTCCTCCTCCTCAAACATACTAGCTGATCGGAGCAAGCGACCGATCCTGCGTGGCGAAGGTTAGCAACCAAGCTAACAAGAGCGATTCCCGAGCTAACGATAAGCAACAACCAGGTATATTTTTTATGTCAACACACAAACCATGATCGTAATGGCTGTGACGTACTTTAAAAAAGTACAGTATTACCTTGATTGATTGCGGCTCTGCTCCTTTCACTTATCTGTCGTACACTTCTGTTTCTTATCACCAAATTCCAAACGCTTTCGGTGCTAGCGTCTCTAGCTAGCTAGCTAGCACTTTCCGGGGTATGGAGAAGTGACGTAACGTCGAACAGGAAACTAGAATTTCCTTGTGTTCTTTTTTATTTTTTTTATTTTTTTATTTATTAATACATTATGTTGTAGTATTTGTCGTGAATTTATAATAATTTGATACAATTTCATACATTAGAATTTGAGTGCTCTTAAATATCAGTGAATGAAGAAAATCAGAGCAAGAAAAGGCTTGTATTTCTCTGTCTGGACATTTGTTATCGTTATTGTATTTTTTTGTCCCCTATAAATTGTTTATGCTATTAAGAGTCGCTCAATGAAAAGGATCAGAAATAGAATAGCTTGACATTGCAAACTCTTGCAAACGAGAACAAAACGAGTTGCAATACCGCAAACGGAATTTTGGGGGCAGCATTAGCAAGATGTTGTGTCACAGTTACGTCAGATAGCATATTTTACCAAAGACCGAAATGCTCAAAACAACATGATGAAAAAAAAAAATCACAATTCAATGGAAATTATACAAAATGTTAAACTTTTCAGTCCCTTTTAACCCATTTAGTTAAAAATAAAATTAAATTAAAAAAAAAAAATCGAAAAATGCATCACAGTTGCGTCACCTACACTAAACCGGAAGCGGTGCTCGAAGCAACATGGCGAACTTCGTGGAGGCGAAAACTCGAGCGGAGTTTGAAGATTTCCTGGCCAAAGCCGGCCCTCGACTCACAGTGGTGCATTTCCAGGCATCATGGGCTCCTCAATGCGGCCAGATGAACGAGGTGATGGCCGAGCTGGCCAAGGAGCACGCACGCGCCACGTTCGTCAAGCTGGAGGCTGAAGCTGTGCCGGAGGTGTCGGAGAAGTATGACATCGCTTCCGTGCCCACTTTCGTTCTCTTCAAAGGTGGTGAGAAAGTGGACCGACTGGACGGGGCTCACGCTCCGGAGCTCACAAAGAAGGTCCAGCGCCTGGCTGCCAGCGGGGGCTCGGACCCTGATAGAGGCCCGGCGGACTTAAACGAGCGGCTGAAGAAGCTGATCAACGCGGCGCCTTGCATGCTGTTCATGAAGGGCACCGCGCAGGAACCCCGCTGCGGCTTCAGCCGGCAGATGGTGGCCCTCCTAAACGAGAGAAACATCCCGTTCAGCACCTTCGACATCCTGTCCGACGAAGACGTGCGCCAGGGGCTGAAAACCTACTCCAACTGGCCTACCTACCCGCAGCTCTACGCCAATGGCGAGCTCCTAGGCGGCCTTGACATCGCCAAGGAGATGGCTGAGTCCGGCGAGCTGGAGAGCGCCTGCCCTAAAGCGGTCACCCTGGAGCACCGACTCAAGGAGATGCTCAACCGCAGCCGGGTGATGCTGTTCATGAAGGGCAACAAAGAGGCGGCGCGTTGCGGCTTCAGCAGGCAGATCCTGGAGATCCTGAACGGCACCGGCGCGGACTACGACACGTTCGACATCCTGCAGGACGAAGAAGTGCGCCAGGGGCTCAAGACTTATTCCAACTGGCCCACCTACCCGCAGCTGTACGTGAAGGGCGAGCTCATCGGGGGTCTGGACATTGTCAAGGAGCTTCAGGAGAGCGGCGAGCTGCTGAACGTGCTCAAAGGGGACTCTTAAATCAAACTGGCCCGCTAGAACAACGCATCACATGACAGCCACAGAGAGATGAACAATAAAATCTGTACCAAATTGCAAAGTGTCTCCACGTTTAACAGTTGAGAATATTGCTGGCATATTTGTTACCAAACCCCTTTTAAAAATAAATGGAACAATAATTACTAATTCACTCGTGATTCCAAAATGGTTTATAATCATATGATGTTTACAGCAAACCCACACTTCTTCACTGGAAAAAGGGACAGAAGTCACAATTACATAAAGTAAACATAATGTTTTACAACAATACTTAACCATGTTTACAGTTTCACATCCTGTGGATGAATTAGGTGAAGGTTCTTCTGGGAAAATGTTTTACTAGCTGATCGCATGTTACTGGGGCTGTTCAAGGAAATGAAAGTGATCCCCGTCTTTCAATATATTGTACCCGCTTTCCTTGTACCCGCTTTCCTCTTTATGGTGGCCACTAGGGGTGTGAATTGCCTAGTACCTGACGATTCGATTCGTATCACGATTCACAGGTCACGATTCGATTCGATACCGATTAATCCCGATACGAATTTATAAGTCGATTGTTGCGATTTTTTTTCATTCAAATTTAGAAAATACTAATCAGTACGCTTGTAGAGTGTAAGATTTATATGAAAATGTATTATTTATTTATCTGAAATTTCAGTCTTATAGAGGTTGTAATCTGTTTCATGTTTGAACAGCATTAAAATAAAATATTAAGGCTTAATGTTCCGTTCATATAACATTCTTCCATGCTCAAGGTGTGAATCCTAACCCGAAGTCAGACGTTTTGTTGAATATTTTTCCATTAAAAATGGAAGTTTAAAAATCGATTCACACACACACACAAAAAAAAAAAGGCAATGATGATAAGACGTTGAATCGGTAAGACTACCGAATGAACAATTCTGAGCTCTTTAAAAAAAAAAAAAAAATCGATTTTTTTTTTTATTGAATCGATTCAAGAATCGCGCGATGTAGTATCGCGATATATCGCCAAATCGATTTTTTTTAACACCCCTAGTGGCCACACACTACACAATATCACTCAATGAACCCACAGGTTGCTCCAGAAAAAGGGTGTGGTCTAATAAAGCCAAGAATTGGTATACATTTAAAGACTGGGATCACTCAATGGATCCAGTGACGTGCGCACGGATAATTTTTACCATAAGCTTCACTAATTCCACAGGTACATTTGGAATTGCAAATATGGTTAAGTATTGTATGGACATTCTGGAACCTGTAATGGAAAAGTACCGATATTTACTCGACTCTTAAGATGCCACTAGATGACAAAGTAATACTTTTAATTGCTTTTTCATGCAAATAGGTGAGTTTTTCAGCTAATGGCCTGCAGTAAAAGTTGCTCCACAATTTAAAAACATTACAAAATTGACCACCAAGAAAATGTAATCTACGCAATATTGTCAACAGCAGGGGGATTATGGAACCTGTTTGGAAGCTTTAATGCCAACAAAATTGCTGTTTACAGTTTGACTCACACTGACAGTGTCATCGCTCAATCAGTTTCACATTTAGTCACCTTCATTTTCTGTAGGATGGAGCTTTGTTACTACTGTGTGGTCTGGGTACATTAATGAAAGGTATTAAACTTAACACTTACCCACACTTTGTGTGTTAGATCTGGGTTCATTGTGTTATATGATTCATACACATCTCAATACGAAAAAATAATACAAAAAAGTTAATTGATTTTAGTAGGTCGCAAACAAACTCATAAAAGCTGTATATTTTGACTGTATAAAGAGGAAATCAAGTAAAAAATGAACAATATTATATATATAAAACTATATATATAAAACTATATATATATATATATATATATATATATATGTGTTATAATTAACAAAAATGCTGTATGTTCTATGTGGCCCCACTAGTCCAAACACGGTATTCTGACTCATATTGTGTTTGTGGAATATGAATAAAAGCAGCAACTTCCACCTGTTTTCATCCATCATCGGGGGCGGCCATTTTGCCCCTAGCTGTCGACTGAAAATGACATCACAGTTGCTGAGGTACCGACCAATCCCGATACAGCTTGCTAACATAACCTGACCAAACTCAGAATACAGGTGAGCCGTGATTGGTCGTTACCTGAACTCTGACCAACTGTGATGTCATTTTGTGTCAGCGGCAAGACCTCCATAATGTTTGTTAATATTGTGAAATTTACAATCATTACAAAAACAAACAATGTGCCATTAATGTTATGTTGTACACACCCAGTTATGTTAATATTCTGGGAGCAGAGAAGTCATACCTGTGTGCCTCATTTAAAAAAAAGAAAGAAAAAAAAGAAGTTTTTATTTAAGCAGGGACAGCACCCGGTGAACAGCAGAAAGCCTGCCACTGTGAACAGCGTAGGTGTCTGTTGTGTTTATGTGTGTGTGCTCGATACAGATGAGTAAGGAGAAAGCGGGTGACATTTAAATAATCGAGGAGAATGCTCGCTGGATGCTGGGGAATTTCCCGTTGAGATGACCTTAAAGTGAAGTGAAACTTTTGACTCATCTCTCGGCTGACAGCAAGTTAGTCGTATGCGCAAGGAAATATGGAAGAGGATGATGAGCTCACTAGCATTTCACAAGTCAATGGTATTACAGGACTCATACAGTCATGATACAACCTGAGTGAGGTTTGTTCATTTATAGGATTAAAAAAAAAAAAAATTGTAATAAAAATTTTTCTTTCTTTCTTTTTTTTTTTTACATGATCAACATCAGATTATTTCTGTGCCAGTCATTGATTTTAATTTCAGATGACTAATAACAATTCTAAATTAATTTACCACAATCGATCAAAAATAAGAGGGACCCCTAATATAGCACCAATAGACATCCCAACAATCAAATCAAATTTGAACATGAACAAAATCTATATAAAGTTTTTAAATGTGTATTAGTGGTCATTTTGTGTGTTAGAGAGCTAAAAAAAAATTAATAATAATAATCCAGGCATCACAATTGATCACAAACACCACAAATGTTAATCTTTTACCTCGCAATGACACAAAAAAGAAAACAATTTGTGTCAGTTGTCCTACTTCCCATTTGATGACTGCAATATCCATCCAATTAACCACAATTGATCACAAATAAGTGGGACCCTAAATAGAGCCCTGAGGCATCCCACAAGCTAAATGATGTAATTAGGGCCCGAGCAGCGACCGCTGCGAGGTCCCTCTTGTTTTTGTAAGAATTATTAGGGCCCGAGCAGCTACCGCTGCGAGGTCCCTATTGTTTTTCGATCGGATTATTATTATTATTATTATTATTCTTCTTCTTCTTCTTCTTCTTCTTCTTCTCCGCAAACGATCA
Organism: Festucalex cinctus; assembly: GCF_051991245.1. Taxonomy (NCBI): domain Eukaryota; kingdom Metazoa; phylum Chordata; class Actinopteri; order Syngnathiformes; family Syngnathidae; genus Festucalex; species Festucalex cinctus. Next base: position 1,988,154 of record NC_135417.1, on the reverse strand, counting down.
CGATTTTGGGTACCTAAACATTTACGAAAACTCACCAAACTTTGCACACTCCTCAGGCCCGGTGAAAAATTTGATATTATGAAGTCGTCATAACAACGCGACTCGATAGCGCCCCCTAGCGTAGAAAAATAAAAACCAAGCCCGGCATGTTGGAGCTAGAGCAACAAAAATTGGCAGGCACGTGTAGCACCCCGAGACGCACAAAAAAGTCTATTGGGACCATGTAGCTAAAATGTACAGGAAGTGAGGTATGAATTTTTTTATGTCCAATTTTGGCCTATTTTGGCACATTCACTGTGGTCATGCTTTTTCCCCCTTTGCAAACATTTTTCATCCAATTGACTTCAAACTTGGCATTTATCATCTCAAGACCTGGGAGAACAACTGGGCAAAAAATCTTGCCTTTTCGAAATACTATATGATGGGGGCGGGGCATCAAATATTGTCTTTAAAATTTCATTTGTCCAGAAAGAGCAAATGCTTAATAACTCCCATGTACAAGCTCCAAAAAATCTCAAACTTCTCAGGCAACGTAATAGTCACGGCCTGAAAACACCTATATGAAAAAATTCAGTTATACATATAGCGCCACCTAGTGGTTACAATAAATGTCATACTTTACGTTTTTAGCTACTGTGCTGAGCTCGTTGAAGGGATCCAGTTGAAAATTGGTCAGAAAAGCCTTAAGATGTTGATGATGCCCCACACCGAATATTGTAACTTTTCGCCAAAGGGCGTGGCCGCTACGGTGACGCAAAGTCTGAAGATTTTTCGTGACAATAAAAGCTGCATGAACTTGACCGAGATGATCCTATCTTCTCAAAATTTCACACATTTGATGAGAGTCCAGCCCTAAAGACATCTACGAACTTATATTTCATCTAACTGATAGCGCCACCTAGTGGCAATTTTTTTTCTTACGAATTTTCTTGTACATTTTTCTCCAAACACGTTAACTGGACCAACCTCATATTTGCTCAGATGGGGGTTTCGGCCTTCATGATGTCACAACACGAAGTTTGTGAGTTTTCGCGAATCGCTGTGGGCGTGGCTAAGCACTGTTCGCCAAGAAAACAACGCTAGTTTTGATGGTCTAAACATGCGCAGAAACTCATGAAACTTGGCACACACATCTGGCCTGGTAAAATGAACAATATTTTATTGTTGATTGTACTATTTTTACAAAAATGACTCAATAGCGCCCCCTAGAAATTTTTAACGAAGCAGCCCAGATTGTACGTTTAAGCAAGATCTACGAAAATTTTTAGGTGTATGAGGGAGTCCAAGACCTACAAAAAAGTCTCTTGGACCTATGTGCTAAAATGAACAGGAAGTGAGCTATGAATTTTTGAATGTCCCATTTTTGACGATTTTTGCACATTTTCAGGGGGCATACTTTTGCCCACTTCTCCTACACATTTCATCCGACTGACTTTAGACTTGACCTGGACCATGTCAAGACCTGAGCCAACTACAGGCAGAAAAATCTTGACTTTTGGAAATACTATATGATGAGGGCGGGGCATCAAATTTTGTGTTTCGCACTGAAAAAGGATATGCTTAATAACTCCCCGGTACATGCTCCAAAAAATCCCAAACTTGACATGTATGTTTATAGTCAAAGCCTGAAGGTATCTCTATGACAAAATTCAGTTATATATGCAGCGCCACCTCGCCCTTCAGGCGTGAAAAAAAAATACCCCACATACGGTATTTTGTACAAAAAATGTCAACTCATTCTAAGTGTGATAACTCCCATGTTCAAGCTCCAAAAAATCTCAAACTTCTCAGGCAACGTAATAGTCACGGCCTGAAAACATCTATATGATAAAATTCAGTTATACATATAGCGCCACCTAGTGGTGACAATAAATGTCATACTTTACGTTTTTAGCTACTGCGCTGAGCTCGTTGAAGGGATCCAGTTGAAAGTTGGTCAGAAAAGCCTTAAGATGTTGTTCATGCCCAACACCGAATATTGTAACTTTTCGCCAAAGGGCGTGGCCGCTACGGTGCAGCAAAGTCTGAAGATTTTTCGTGACAATAAAAGCTGCATGAACTTGACCGAGATGATCCTATCTTCTCAAAATTTCACACATTTGATGAGAGTCCAGCCCTAAAGACATCTACGAACTTATATTTCATCTTACTGATAGCGCCACCTAGTGGCAATTTTTTTTCTTACGAATTTTCTTGTACATTTTTTCTCCAAACACGTTAACTGGACCAACCTCATATTTGCTCAGATGAGGGTTTCGGCCTTCATGATGTCACAACACGAAGTTTGTGAGTTTTCGCGAATCGCTGTGGGCGTGGCTAAGCACTGTTCGCCAAGAAAACAACGCCAGTTTTGAGGGTCTAAACATGCGCAGAAACTCATGAAACTTGGCACACACATCTGGCCTGGTAAAATGAACAATATTTTATTGTTGATTGTGCTATTTTTACAAAAATGACTCAATAGCGCCCCCTAGAAATTTTTAACGAAGCAGCCCCGATTGTACGTTTAAGCAAGATCTACGAAAATTTTTACGTGTATGAGGGAGCCAAAGACCTACAAAAAAGTCTCTTGGACCCATATGCTAAAATGAACAGGAAGTGAGCTACGAATTTTTGAATGTCCCATTTTTTACGATTTTTGCACATTTTCAGAGGGCATACTTTTGCCCACTTCTCCTACACGTTTTATCCGACTGACATATGACTTGACCTGGACCATGCCAAGACCTGAGCCAACAACAGACGGAAAAATCTTGACTTTTGGAAATACTATATGATGAGGACGGGGCATCAAAATTTGTGTTTCGCACTGAAAAAGGATATGCTTAATAACTCCCCGATACATGCTCCAAAAAATCCCAAACTTGACATGTATGTTTATCGTCAAGGCCTGAAGGTATCTCTATGACAACATTCAGTTATATATGCAGCGCCACCTAGCCCTTGAGGCATGAAAAAAAAATACCCCACTTACGGTATTTTGTACAAAAAATGTAAACTCATTCTAAGTGTGATAACTAAGTCATTTAGGAATATTCTTTTACCTTCCACCACTCAAAATATTCACTGGCATCAGACCTAACCAAACATACATATTTTTGTTATTTAGTTTTATGTATTTTTGATAGCCTCTATGGACATTAAAAGCAATATCGTGAATGAAGGCTATGCTTAATAACTCCCAGGTACATGCTCCAAAAAATCCCATATTTGAAATGTATATTTAGAGTCAAGGCCTGAAGGTATCTCTATGACAAAATTCAGTTATAAATACAGCGCCACCTAGTCCTTGAGGCATAAAAAAAAATGCCTCACTTACGGTATTTTTGCAAAAATTGTAAACTCATTGTAAGTGTGATAACTAAGTCATTTATGAATATTCTTTTACTTTCCACCACTCAATATGTTCACTGGTATCAGACCTATCCAAACATACGTATTTTTTATTTAGTTTTTTTTTTTTTTTTTATCGCCTCTATGGACAATAAAAGCAACATTGTGCAATGAGTACGAGCGATGATGTGTGTATATATACTTTTACGAAAAATACCAATCAGAGCAACTCATTGCCTAAAAATAAAAAAAAGACGCTGATTTTTGCAGATCTTAACAATCACCAAAACCCATTGAGCTTGACACACTCATCACACCTGGCAAAGAAAAAAAAAAAAGTCCACATGTTTATCATGCCATTTTCAAAGAAATTCTGCTTCCAATGTGCCAGTACCCCAATGTGCAAGTTCCCCAACGTGCAAGTACCCCAACGTGGCCCGGGCTGCGAGGGCCCTTTATAGCTGCTCGCAGCTCTAGTTATTATTATTCTTCTTCTTCTTCTCCGTAAACGATCGCATTTTTGAGGGCCTAAACATTTACGAAAACTCACCAAACTTTGCAGTCTCTTCGGGCCCGGCGAAAAATTTGATATTATGTAGTTGTCATAACAACGCGACTCTATAGCGCCACCTAGCGTAGAAAAATAAAAACCAATCCCGGCCCGTTTGAGCTAGAGCTACGAAAATTGGCAGGCACGTGTAGCACTACGAGACGCACAAAAAAGTCAGTGGAAGCCAATTCCTAAAATGTACAGGAAGTGAGCTATGAATTTTTTAATGTCCAATTTTGGCCTATTTTGGCACATTCACTGTGGTCATACTTTTTCCCCCTATGCAAACATTTTTCATCCCATTGACTTTAAACTTGGCATTTATCATCTCAAGACTTAAGAGAAAAACTAGGCAAAAAATCTTGCGTTTTCGAAATACTATATGACGGGGGCGGGGCATCAAATATTGCCTTTAAAATTTCATTTGTCCAGAAAGAGCAAATGCTGAATAACTCCCATGTACAAGCTCCAAAAAATCTCAAACTTCTCAGGCAACGTAATAGTCACGGCCTGAAAACACCTATATGAAAAAATTCAGTTATACATATAGCGCCACCTAGTGGTTACAATAAATGTCATACTTTACGTTTTTAGCTACTGTGCTGAGCTCGTTGAAGGGATCCAGTTGAAAATTGGTCAGAAAAGCCTTAAGATGTTGATGATGCCCCACACCGAATATTGTAACTTTTCGCCAAAGGGCGTGGCCGCTACGGTGACGCAAAGTCTGAAGATTTTTCGTGACAATAAAAGCTGCATGAACTTGACCGAGATGATCCTATCTTCTCAAAATTTCACACATTTGATGAGAGTCCAGCCCTAAAGACATCTACGAACTTATATTTCATCTAACTGATAGCGCCACCTAGTGGCAATTTTTTTTCCTTACGAATTTTCTTGTACATTTTTCCCCAAACACGTTAACTGGACCAACCTCATATTTGCTCAGATGGGGGTTTCGGCCTTCATGATGTCACAACACGAAGTTTGTGAGTTTTCGCGAATCGCTGTGGGCGTGGCTAAGCACTGTTCGCCAAGAAAACAACGCTAGTTTTGATGGTCTAAACATGCGCAGAAACTCATGAAACTTGGCACACACATCTGGCCTGGCAAAATGAGCAATATTTTATCATGTATTGTCCTATTTTTACAAAAATGACTCAATAGCGCCCCCTAGAAATTTTTAACGAAGCAGCCCCGATTGTACGTTTAAGCAAGAACGACGAATATTTTTAGGTGTATGAGGGAGCTCAAGACCTACAAAAAAGTCTCTTGTACCCATATGCTAAAATGAACAGGAAGTGAGCTACGAATTTTTGAATGTCCCATATTTGACGATTTTTGCACATTCACAGGGGGCAGACTTTTGCCCACTTCTCCTACACGTTTCATCCGACTGAGTTAAGACTTGGCCTGGACCATGTCAAGACCTGAGCCAACGACAGGGGGAAAAATTTTGACTTTTCGAAATACTATATGATGAGGGCGGGGCATCAAAATTTGTGTTTCACAATGAAAAAGGATATGCTTGATAACTCCCCGGTACATGCTCCAAAAAATCCCAAACTTGACATGTATTTTTATCGTCAAGGCCTGAAGTTATCTCTATGACAACATTCAGTTATATATGCAGCGCCACCTAGCCCTTGAGGCATGAAAAAAAAATACCCCACATACGGTATTTTGTACAAAAAATGTACACTCATTCTAAGTGTGATAACTAAGTCATTTATGAATATTTTTTTAGTTTCCACCACTCAAAATGTTCACTGGCATCAGACTTATCCAAACATATATATATTTTTATTTATTTTTGATAGCCTCTATGGACATTAAAAGCAATATCGTGAATGAAGGATATGCTTAATAACTCCACGGTACATGCTCCAAAAAAAAATCCCACACTTGACATGTATGCTTATAATCAAGGCCTGAAGGTATCTCTATGACAACATTCAGTTATAAATACAGCGCCACCTAGCCCTTGAGGCTTATATAAAAAAAAATAAAAAATACCCCACATACGGTATTTTGTACAAAAAATGTACACTCATTCTAAGTGTGATAACTAAGTCATTTATGAATATTCTTTTAGTTTCCACCACTCAAATTGTTCACTGGCTTCACACCGATCCAAACGTATGTACGTTTCCATTTTGTTTTATTCATTTTTGATTGCCCCTTTGGACAATAAAAGTAACATTGTGCAATGAGTACAACGAGCGATGATGTGTATATACACTTTTACAAAAAAATACCAATCAGGGCAACTCATTGCCTAAAAATAAAAAAGGATGCTGATTTTTGCAGGTCTTAACAATCACCAAAACCCGTTGAGCTTGACACACACACTGGCAAAAAAATATTCTACATGTAAACGTTTATTATGCCATTTTCAAAGAAATTTTGCTTCCAATATGCCAGTACCCCAACGTGCCAGTACCCCAACGTGCAAGTACCCCAACGTGCAAGGACCCCAACGTGGCCCGGGCTGCGAGGGCCCTTTATAGCTGCTCGCAGCTCTAGTTCAATCTTATTTTTTGAACATGATAAAAATCTAATTAAAGTTTTAAAATGTAAATTAGAGAAACAAAACAACAAATTTTCCCAACAACTGATAACAAATTAGGGGGTTGGGGGGTAGATCAGAAAAGAGCCATCAGGGACCGAGTAACCCGTGCTCAAATTTCATCTTATTTGAAATGGTCAAAATGCAGTTTTTAAATGTGTAGTAAGTTGTCATTTTAATGTTACAAGACTCAAACAGCCATTCATTTATCAAAGTGGTTTGCAAATAGGAGGAGAACCGGAATAGAGCCCTTGAGGGATACCACAAATTTGATGCTCATTTTTGCATAAGATATCATTTGTGTGATTTGCGTGTTAGAGTATTAAAACGATCATCCATTTTTCTGAAATTGATCACAAATAAAACGGGATCTGGAATAGAGCTCAGAGGGATCCCACAACGTGAAGAATCCAACTGAATCATAATCTTTGAACCTGTCAAATTAAGATTTTGTGTCAGTTGTCCATTTCAATTCCAGAAGACTAAAATAAGCATCCGCTTACATTTCAATGTTTTACTTCAAAAAGAGGTAACTTAAAAATTGTGATGTTAAAGGGTAGTTTTAATTTTAATTGGCATTAGGAATATGAGGGGTTGGTGGAAAAATGTCTCATCCTTAAACACAATGTGCCAATATATTTTGTGATTATATTGCAGCCTCCTTTTTTCCTTTTTTTTTTTTTTTTAGGCAAATGTTGCTTAAAAATCCATCAATTTTGGTTACATCTCATCTTAAGTCATTGACTGCCATTGACGGAAAAAGACGTCAAATAATGCATTTTTGCTGGGCTGGCAGTGAATGTGTTAAGGGGGCACTGGACCCCCCAAAATTGAGAAAAGCTAAGGTAAGTCATTAGAAACACACATTCATAATGTTACAGTATATGACTAAAATCATTTTTCTATAAAAAAATACAAATAACCTTTACAAGGACAGACATACATATATGTATATATATATATATATATATATATGTATATATATATATGTTAAGGGAAAAAAAGTCGTAATTTTAAGAGAATATAGTTTCTTTTTTTTTTTTCAATCCATAGTTATAAATATTATGACATTAAAGTTAAGTTTATTTGTATTCCAAGCTAATGAACAAAAAAAAATACAATATTGTTCTCACAATAGTATACTTAGTATACCTTCAGTCTTCTAGTGAGAGTGAGACGAGTCAAACGTTTCTGTGGTTAAAAAAAAAAGAGGGTGACCTATAAACTTGGGAATTTCACACACCACCCACATCGATAAGCAGAGTACGCAGAGTACGTGCCACACACACACACACGCATCTACATCTTTCAAGGTCAGCAAAAATACTTCCTTTCACTCACACTTTCTTTCCTATTCTTAAATATTATATGTACAAATAAACATTTTTAATGAAATTATTCAATTTGGTTTTATTACAATAAAAAAAACAAAAAACATTCACTTCCACAAAAGGTTTTCTATCGCGTTTCTCAGTTTCAGCCAAAACGTCAAAGACACGGCGGGGTTTTGAATCGGAGCCACCTACACGTTCACTCTCACCACAGCCTCCCTCTTCCTCCCTGCATGACCACAAGGAAGGAAATCAGGTCTAGAATTTAGACCAGACGCATCAGATGAATTTGGGCAGTGAGCACAACACACCAGGTGAGTGGACTCTCTTTTAAAGATCAATATTTCATCCTATATCACTTTACTTTCTGACATCCATTTTTGATATCTTACTAATAGACACTGAATTAGGAATTAAAAGAAGTGCACTGCAAATAAATGCACAAACTATCAACATATATATTCGTGCTGTCAAAGTTAAAGAATTACCTCATTGATTAATCACAAAAAAAAACATCACAATAATCATGTATTAACGCAGATTAATCACACTATTTATTTTCATTTTTACTGCAGGTGATCCTTTAGCTTGACAGTGGATGATTTCTTAAAGGCAGTGTTTGAGCAATAAACGTAAATATGTAACTATATTTGGTATATTTTTTTCTAGTCAAAATATTGGGATATATTTTTTCATTTTTATTTTAAATTACGCTAGAAATTAATTGATTAGAAAAAAAGGAGGATGAGAGCGTGCAGTGGATCAAAAAATGTGGAAGACATCCTCATTACAATAAATGTAAAAACGTGCTCCTCAAATTTGGCAGGCAAAAAATGTTAAGTAGCCTTTTTAATAAAGTGATTAATCATGATTAATCAACATTCTTAGATGTGATTATTTTGATTTAAAATGTACCATTTGGCAGCTCTAGTCAAGTCATCTTTATCTAATATATATATATATATATATATATATATATATATATATATATATATATATATATATATATATATATATATATATATATATATATATATATATATATATATTAGAGCTGTCAAAGGATATTTTTTGTATTTTTAATCATGATTAATCACTTAATTAAAAAAGGCTTTTCATTGCCCGCCAAATTCGATGAGCACTTGTTACGTGCTAATTATTTCGGCATTTAATGTTATGAGGATATCTTCCATAATTTTTGCTCCACTGCACACTCTCATCCTCCTTGCATAATTAAAAAAAAAAAAAAAAAAAAAAGAGACCCCAATATTTTGACTAAAACAAATATTCTATATTCATACACAAACATTTAAATGCTTTATTCCAATGCATTGTTAATTGCTTAAAACACAACCTGCTCTACTTTTCACGTTACTGATTGTATTTTTTTTTTGTGGTCATGTGACAGGATGGATCCTCGGCCAAGCTTTACGAAGAAAGTTGTGCTGCAGGCGTGGCTCACTCTCCTCACCGTGGCCATCCTGGTCATGGGCGCGCTACTCGCCTACATCAATGCTAAAGCTAACCAAGTGGCTTTAGCAGAACTACATGGAGCGCCAACGCTGAGAAGCCAACATCCTTTCAATCCCACACGGACGTCCAGCACACCTTCACTTATCCACAATGGTGTGTATAGTACAGATACCTGGTTACTCTACTTAAGGAGGCTGTTCAGGTGTCTTTACTTGAGTATTTATTTTCCTGATGTGGATGATGAAACGACATAAAAAGGAATAGAGAGGGAAAGTCGACTGTTATTGATGTATTAAGTTATCAAAATCAGTATTATCTACAGTTTCATTGATAGGAATTTTATGAATATTTTTACACTTCTACGCAAGTAGGCCTACTATACAGTACAATTAAATATGTGCATCTGTACAGTGTGAGTATTTTGCCACCTCTGTCTACAAGTCTTTTCATCTATGAATGACTGAATTGGACATCTTTCTTTTTTACAGGAGCTCCGTTGATATCTGTCGGATTTTCTGCAGGATTCTCTCATTCATACATACAAATCATGAAACGTAAGCAGAACTTTCTTTCGTGGACTTACTTACCTTCTCGCTTTATAATTGTGCCTTTGTCAAGCAATCCCGTTGTGATATTGTGTACATGTATGCAGCAATGTTCCAACATACAACCAAGTACCTGCAAAAGGTGTCACATGTTGAGGGGATTCGCAAGAGAGCCCTGAGGAAGGCCACAAAAAAAGTACATTCATTTAAGAAAAAGTGTAATTAAAAATGTAAATGTAATTGTAAAAATAGATTTAATTATCAAAATATATAAATTCATATATTTTAAATATTGTGTATTGATGAATACCAATATATTTTAATTCATCATAAAAATACATCATTTTCCAAATATTTTATGAATATATGTATTTATAGTAGAATATATACTAATAACTCATTTTAAAAATATTGATTGTAACATGTATAGTAAAAAAAAAAACATCAATTGAATGCAAAATGTATTAAAATTGCGAAACATCATTATATTAATTGTAATTAAAAATAAATCTTTATTAAAAATTAAATAAGTTCATATATTTTAAATACTGTATATTGATGAATAAAGATATAATTTAACTCATCATAAAAAAATACATAATTTTCCACTTATTTTATGAATATGTGTATTTATAGTAGAACATATATTAACTCATTGTAAAAATACGTATTAATTGTAAAAAAAAAAAATATCAGTTGAGTGCAAAATGTATTAAAATTGCAAAACATAATTATATTAATTGTAATTGAAAATTTACTTTTTTTTTTTTTTTTTTACCACATTTGTAATCAATTGTAAAACATCCACCCATCCATATTCGTGACCGCTTATTCCTCACAAGGGTATTGTAAAAAATTATATTACTTAATTGTAAAAATGCAGTGGACTCCACTATTTGTGGGGGATATTGAGAGTCAAGATTAGGCTGGCCAGCGAATATATGTATATATATATATATATATAATTGGTATCTATTGATGGCTATTTAAATTCAATGAAAAAAATTGTTTAAGCCGCCAAAATTGTTGACAGAATGCTGATAAGCCGCGAAGAAGCCATTTCCACAGAAAACGGAGGACGGCAATAAAAAAACAACAAAATATTTAAAAAAAATCCAAAATGTGCAATTTGTGTCCAATTAATGTACAGAGTGGCATCTGTAGATCTCAAATGTCCTCTTCCCACAGGTTCCAATACAGAACCTTGGGAGTCCTGCCAACCCACGTGTGACCAGTGCACCCTTGCACTACGTGATGACTCCATCCAGTTTGGCAAGGCTGGAGTCTACTTCCTGTTTGCCCAAGTTACCTTCAGAGAACAATCCAGACGCGATAGCAGAGGCAAAAGGGTCATCGTGACCAGAAACGCCACATCTGGCAGAAGCATCAGGAAGCTGGCCGAGGGCTCCTACCCGGCCTCCGCGCACGGGTCCGTGTGGGTGGCCAAGATGGTGCGCCTCCAGGAGGGGGACAGCGTCAGTGTCAACATCACTGGAGACTTCCTGACTGATGACACATTTTGGGGCGCCTTTCAGATCCATTAGCGGAGGTGGGGGGACTCGACTTGACTCGAGTTGCCAATTTTAGGACTTCATTGTTGAAAACTTCATTTTGACTTGACAAATCCTTGATGTTCACGTTTGAAAATTTGCATGTTCAAAGACAAAGTAACTTGAAAAAACAGCTGGCAATGTAGGAAACTGCTTTCAAAATGGCTGACAGTGAATAAGTTAAAGGATTTTTTTTTTGCATCACTATTATCATAAATATTTTTTTGGCATCATCTTGGGGCCAAGCAACTACAGGACTGTCTCAGAAAATTAGAATATTGTGATAAAGTTCTTTATTTTCTGTAATGCAATTAAAAAAATATATATCATACATTCTGGATTCATTACAAATCAACTGAAATATTGCAGGCCTTTTATTGTATTAATATTGCTGATTATGGCTTTCAGCTTAAGAAAACTCAAATATCCTATCTCAAAATATTAGAATATTTCCTCAGGCCAAGTAAAAAGAAAAGAAAAGAAAAAAAAAGCCATAATCAGCAAAATTAAAACAATAAAAGGCTTGCAATATTTCAGTTGATTTGTAATGAATCCAGAATATATGGCATTTTTGCTCATTTAATTGCATTACAGAAAATAAAGAACTTTATCACAATATTCTAATTTTCTGAGACAGTCCTGTATGTCGAAGTGAGGGGAGGAGCTTCAGTTAGTCAAGAAAAAAAGAAAAAAGAAAAATATGCCATCTTGTGGCAGCCATAAGCAATTACAGGCATAAATATTTTTGGGAAGCCCTTTATTATTTGCAATTATTTGCTAGCCGTGGCAGGGCTCGGTCAATAGAATATGGCCCACTTTACGGTGGTGCCTTAAGATATGACTGAGCCAAGTTAGGAGTTTTTATTTATATATATTTTTTTTAATAAATAAGCGGTCAAGAAAATGGATGGATGGATGGATGGATGGATGGATGGATGGATGGATGGATGGATGGATGGATGGATGGATGGATGGATGGATGGATGGATGAGCTCTTCCTTGGATGATTTTTTGCTTTGAATTGTTAGCAATTCCAGTGTTTGCATTTCACTTCATAACAAGAAACAGCTTAATGCTATCAAAAACAATGTAAACACCATAGACGAGCTAAAGCGGTGGTGTGAATGTCATCGCTAAAAGTTATTTGAAGACTGACATTGGTTCAACACATCTAGACAGGAAACGAAACAATCACCTCAATCTCAAGTCACCACTTACAAATCAACATTTCCTGTCAAAATAAATTGAAACGCTGGTATACAAACATAATAACACAGAAGACTCTCTGAACTGTACTTGTCTTGTTTTGAACCGTTCAGCAGCTTGACTAGAATTGCAGTATTTCCATTGGCCACCCGGTGGAGCTGTTTCCTCCTTCCGTTTCACAAACACATGTTCACTTTGCCGTCTTGGTGACGAGACAGACCACCAAATAGTTGAGAGGTCAATATTCACTCAGTGTCTGTTTCGAAGCAGCTGTGCCTTAGATTGGCTGGCAACCAGTTCAGGGTGCAACCCGCCTACTGCCAAAATTCAGATGGGATAGGCACCAGCACCCCCGCAACCCTCGCGAGGAGCAAGCGGTTCAGAGAATGGTTGGTTGGTTTCGAAGCAGCTCATTAAAAAGTGACATCATAATAAACACGCACAGACATTAGGGTTTATAATAGCATACTTTAGTCAATACACACCTGGGTAAACTACAAATGATTCTATTTTTAGATTTAATGAAAGTTCGAGACAAGGTTGTTGTTGTTGTTTGTGCCTTTCGTAATCTATTAATACTCAGGTAAAATACATTGTGAATTGGATATGAATCTTAAATTTAAAACTTAAACTTAAATTTTGTCATACAATCTGAAGATCATGTATCGTTTTATTCAAGGCGAAGCATTAAAAACAACTTAAATTAAGATATTAATTTTAATAAGTTTTATAGGACACACTGCATGTCATTTATTGATTTATTTAAACGTTTAATAATTATTACATTGTTACTTTATTTTACATACATAACATACAACATATAAGAACAATATTTTTAATAGTCTTCATAGGCCACTGAAAGTTCATGGAAATTCTTTTATTTGTAAAATATGATTAAATTAATGTATATAATTGATAATATATATTTTACTGCAAAGCTTGATTTATTTAATATACCTTACATATTATATGGCATTTAAAGAAATCATAAACAATGACATTTACTTAATATCTAGTTCAAATTACAATGTATAAATTATTACTGTATGCTAATAATAACTAAAATCTCAGATCTGTGGTCACAAAAACATGACATGATTTTGATTGATTTCTTTTTCCGCCTGTAGTAGGAAAAAACGAATGAAAATCAAAACAATTTTTTTTTTTTCCTTCTTGGGTTTGCTTGAACACATTTTTTCCCCACGCATTAACTTGTTGCATCAACTTGCTAATAAAGAGCATCAAATTGCTTTATTTTTCTCAAGGCTGACACGTCACGGAAAAAAAGGCCCTTCCAATGGCCGAGCCCTGCGTGATGTCATCATCAGAAACTGGTCCTTCCAGAACTTTTTCTACACATCAAGTGACAAGTAGCTGGCCATGCGCCTGCCCACTAAGCTATGCAATTAAGAACATCAGCAAAACATTTCATAATCAACTCGTTATCATTCAAACAAAACATGATTATATACAATGCGGTATATTGCACACTATAATATTCAATCCAAAATATATTTAAAATTAATATAATATCTCTACAACAAATGTTTTTTTTTTATATATTTTTTTGTTTTTTATAAATAATATAATATTACAATTATTTTGTTTTAGAATTAAATAACATGTATTTAAATTAAATAATTTAACAATAATTTTCAATTCCTAACTTTTTTTAGATCATTTTTAATTTCATTAAAATATATTTTTGCAGTTAATAAATACATTTTACAATTAAAATATTTTATACTTCATATATTACAATCTGAATGTTTAAAATTAATGAATATATATATTTTTTTTACAATAAGTATACTTTTTCTGCAAATAATTTTCTACAATTAATATTTTTTTCCAGTAATATGCCATAATATATCTATTTTTCTCAAGTAATACTTTTTTTCTGACTAATTCAGTTGTTGTACAATTTATCTACAATTTTCAACAACTTTGAAAATTAATTAATATCAATTATTTGCAGTTAGTGAATACCCACAGTATTGCAGTACGTTTTCACCCCGCTCTACTGCAAATTTGTAGGCGATTGTTTTGTATTTGAATAGGTTTAAGTTTGTTCTAATAAACTGAAGTATCGTCAAAGTATAGCAGGGTAGCAATGGAACACATCAATATATCACTAAATGCATATTTTGCTTGACTTCCTCAGTCGTGATGTCATTTTTCATTCCAAAGTCGCTGGTACTGACAAATTTTCCCAGCTCAACAAAAATGATTGATAACAAGCCGCTAAACTTTCCCCGTGTTCTTGTCGTAACAAAGCGTTGGTGTCATCACCTTCTTTAGGTGGCCGTCTCTTTTCAACTTCCTGGTTTACTTCCCACCGGCTGAAAAGGAGGCGTGATGACGTCGCCACACGTTTACACAAGACACCAAGCCCTCTGAAATCAAACACAAAAGCAATACATAATCAATTATGGCTATATTTCACAAATAAATTTCACATTTTGATGCAATTCCACTGGCCTATTAAGACAATGTTGAAAGAAAAATATTATGAAAGACTGTAAATGTTAATTTCTGAACATTTTCTCAACCGCACTAAGTACTTGGTCCTTTATTGTTCATTATATGCTACCACTTACATAAATATGTCATTAGCTTTTACTGCTGTTGACGATACTCAAGAACTCGAGAACTAACTAACCCACACATTCGCTGTGATACGGAGGCGTGTCTTGTTGAGATTAAATAATAGATGCCCTTTTACTACCTTGCTTCTTAACCTTGAGAGAACTCAGATGTTGGTTATTGGTCCTGATGGCTACCTGTCTAACTCATCAGTGCCAGCTGTTGTCAAAGAAGAGTTCCCCATATTGCACTGCCAGCTGTTTTTGACGGATCCTTCAAGACCCATGGATCATTGTGTTTTATGATGACAAAAGCCTAAAACCTGTCCACAGGAAGAGTAGACTCTTTTTTCATCAAAAAAAAAAAGAAGAAGAAGAAACAAAAGATTTCAGCAGTAGAACATGGGCTCGTGTTAACAAAAACACCCTTTTCTGAAAAAGTTGAGAAAACAAATGTTTGTTTTTTGTCAAGTGGAACATTAACTCTGGTGGTAATATAAAATAGTCATTTATTTACAAATAAACAGTTACCGGTAGGCATGGGCCACTATTAGTTTCTGACAGTATGATATTTATTATCAGAAATATTGCACTCTCACGGTATTGCAAATAGAGGGCTAAAATATGACATGTAAAATTTAAATGTAATATACAGTATCTTATGCCTATACTATATGTTTAAGCCACAAAGATATACCCGCGTAATGCCTCCTGTGGCTGGAATTGGAATGGGTCTTTTCCATGCCACAACAACGAGGCACTCTAAAACAGTCACACTCACATGAAGTCTGTCTCTACAACTCTGTCACGTAGAAAAAAAATCACTAAAAAAAAAAAAAATCACACTCACAGCAGATGAGCCACTCAAAAGCAGCCATGCCAGCAGAATATCAAAATTTTCGGGGTGTAGGGATAACTAGCTAGCTAACGTTGTAACTGCAACGTTGCGAAAGTTCTTAACTTTTACAGTCAAAAATTCAGGAAAACTCATCCACCATCCATTTTTGTAACCGCTTACTACTCACATAGGTTGCCGGGGTGCTGGAGACTATCCCCTCTGGCTTCGGGCAGTAGGCGGGGTATACTCTGAACTGGTTGCCAGCCAATTGCAGGGCACACAGAGACAAACAACGATTCACATTCACAATCACAATCACACCTAGGGACAATTTAAAGTGTTCAATTATCCTGTCATGCTTGTCTTTGGAATGTGGGAGGAAAACGGAGTACCCAGAAAAAAAACCCAACTGGCACGGGGAGAACGTGCAAACTCCACCCAAGAAGGCCGAAGCCCAGACTCGACCAGGAAAACTCCAAATGATTAAAAAAAACAAAAACAAAACAAAACAAAACAAAAAAACAGTTGAATTCTGTACAAGCAGGACTACTTTGTAGTTCTCAGTCTTTGCATGTGCAGTCAATAATTATCTTTAAAAAAAAATGTCAGTTAGAGTGCTTGGAAACATAATTTTGTCATTCAGATAAATTCACTGCGGATTCCAGGAAACTGTCAAAAATTTATCACACATGAACAATAAATGACAAAATTAACCCGACCACAAATTAACCACAAGGGTAACCATACTTGGATCCATTTCAAGTAACTTATATAAACTATTATTATTACTATTGTTATTATATTATGATTATTTTTATGAATGCCAACAATGTGACCTCTTTTTCACAAGGCAAAATGAATAACAATAGGTAGGCTGTCAGGTTCTTACCATAATGCACAGTGATACACCTTCATGGATTCCTGACATTCGTGAGTATATTACTTTCTCTTTTTAGTCATATTATGGAACTGATCACGCAAAAAAAAAAAAAGCACAGGATTCTTCTGTAGGTCCAATTTATAAATCTAAATATAACATAATCATTTCTTTTTTTACTCTCATTATCAATAAATTATACATACAGTATGTATACATTATTGTACAGCTCAACCATTGCTCAATAGCTAACCATGTGGCAGCTGTCAATTAGCACAAGAAGCTAACGTAGTTGTCTAGTCACTCAGTGCTCCTTGTTGTCAAACACATTCCCAAACGCTAGCTAGCTAGCTAATTAACGATAAACCTTAGCCTAACATGAATACTAACGTAACGCAAATCTTAAGCACCCAACTCACAACACTAACCCTGAGCCCCCTTAACTAATCACAAACTCAAACCCTTAACCTCTAAACTGAACCCTAAACCTAAAGTTAACCCGACATAATGCTAAATTTAAACCTAACCAAAAAACAAAACAATACGTCATTTCAAATTCAATTGCAAAACTCAAAGCACCAATTAGGTCCCAGATTGAACAGGTTAAACGTTTTTTTAAACAGATTAAAACAAACATTTTTGAACATAAATATGGACAGGATACAATAGTATTTTTCCACAATAAATTGGGGTCACATGGCCTCTGCTAAGCCTTCATTTCCATCCCTAATAAACCCTAACCCAAACTCTAACCTCAACCCTTAAACTGATGCCTAACTTCACCCAAAGTTACTAACAAAGTTTCATTCTCAAACCCTAACCTATCTGGTGAACCAAACCCTACACCTTAATTTCACTGCTAACTAAATTAATTTCTTTACCTAAACCCAATTTATTTAACCCTTGAATTAAATTCTAATCTTTACCCCCTAATCCTAATGACCTAAATTCTTACTTGGCCTAACTCCTAAACCTAACCATTTCTGAAAGTAACCAGAACCACGAGTTCAGGTGAAAACTCATAATTGACCCAAAAAGTGGTTGGATGCTTCCAGTAACTCGTTTTTGCAGCTACAATTCATAACAATTAAGAATGGGAATCAAAAACTGGTTCTTCTTGACAACTGGTTCCCAGTCAGTTGATTCCTGGGAATCATTTTCTTGCTTCCCTGTTGATTCCGCTTATCGGTTCCTCTTCCGTTGCAAATGATTGATGACATCTCATGCAAGAAATGCATTTTGGTTCTATATTTTTCTAATATGGCCTTGTGATGTATGTCTGTATTGTTTACTGTATATTGGTGTTTTGATGTGTGGGGTATTATGCATATGCAGTTATGATGTCCCTTATGATATTACGCTTATGCAGTTATGGTTATGCTGATCGGGGGTGGGGATTATGTTAAGGATGCAGTTTTCTTGTACAGTTACTATGTCCGTTATGATGATAATGTTTGATAATGATTCATTAGCCATTCTTAGTTTGTCTAGTCTTATGTAGTTATCCCTTACGATGTGCAATGTCAGTTGCTATGCTATTAGTCACGATTAGTTTGCGGAGTCACTCTTATTTTGTCGTAGAGGCCTTTATTCCGTCATATAGCATCGCCCATTGCCCTAACGAGGGTTACTGAATGACACTTTTGCAAGCTCGTCGATGTTCCCGAGCGTTTGGGTCCTTATTCCTCACCTCACGTGACAAATACATTCCGAACGGGCGCCTGTCAGAATTACCGACCGATACCGAAACCTGGTATTGGTGCTCGCAAATTTGTATTTCTCGTTTGAAATCTGTCAAGCAGTGTGGATGGTTGTTTGTCTCTGTGTGCCCTGCGATTGGCTGGCAACCACTTCAGGGTGTACCCCGCCTACTACCCAAAGTCAGCTGAGATAGGCTCCAGCACCCCACATGACCCTTGTGAGGAATAAGCAGTCAAGAAAATGGATGGATGGATGGATAATCTCATTTTCCTACTTCTGCTTGTACTTTTTTCTTTAAATGTTAGCTATTTACTTGAGTAAAATCTTGTAATTAACGTAAAATATAAAGTATATTTATCATCAAAATAGTACTTCTGTATAATTCCCCTGTTAAACAAAACAATCAAAATTAACTGACTGAGTTTTATAGGCCATCTTTTTTTTCTTTTTCATAGAACCAATTCTCAGAACTTGTCGCTTCCAGGTTTACGCCAAAGACATACAACTAATATGATATTTTGCTTTGTAAAGTGCACAAATTGAGATTTTTCCAACAAGCGTCTAGTAAAACTGAAAGTAAAACTACCTATAGCCCGTGTTTGTCTGTCTTCTTTTGGCTACAGGTTAATGACGCCATAAACAGGAAGTAAATAAGAATGAGTTAATTATTATTATTTTTTTAACACTTTCAAGAATTTAAATTAATCTTCAATGATAACGCTTTAATTGTTAAATGTAGAAAATATCAGAGAAAAGTGACATTAATTTCATATAATTTGAAGGAAAAAAAAGGACATATATATATATAAAATCAGTATCTGCATGTAAAATTAGCTAAATTGAAATGTAAAATTGTGCTTGTTTCACACAATGTAAAAATGAGTAAAACAATAACGACATCAATGATATATATCATTTGTATCCAGGGCTGTGAATTAACACCGGCCAACCCACCAAATGCGGGTTAAAATTAATTTTGGAGGGAGGTCATAACAATTTACGAGCCAATTTGGCGAATGCGTCATGCATTACCAGCTAAATTTGGCTAGTAAATTTTAATTCCCTCATTCAATGACACTTGATAAGGAAACTGATAAGCTCGATAAGCAGTATCGATAATGGAATGGGAAATCACGAAATTCTTTACATGCAATGCATGCATACTTGCACCTGCGTCACACTCTTTGCAGTAATTGCATTTTCAGAAGAAAAATCTTTGGAATTTCAGTCTTGTCACTAAAAAGGGAGTCGTGGGGAGGTTGAGGGCTGGATGTATATGTGTGCATGTGTGACAACGATCAACGAGGAAGAATCCGGTCAGGGCGGTTAAAAAAAATAAAAAAAATAAAAGGTCATCACAAGAATCTACCTGGATGCCGCTAGTGTGCATCAGAAGCCAGCTTTTTCTCTCCCTGGGAGAGTTTGTTGTTACACAAGCCCCACAAGCCGCAGGGAAAGTTATTCAATAAATATTCCAAGTTGTGCGATCAGGAAGCTCACATGCTGGAAGGACCACACAGACAAGACCGAACGAGACACGAGACGAGAGGAAGCCGCCTGAACTGGTTCGACATTGACACAATCCATCGCGTCGGGAAAATGGAGTTGTGTAATAGGAAGCGTGGAAACCTGTTTGGCTAAGGCTACGTTCATTGTTGCCAGACTTTCCACTAGTGTGCAAGGAAAATTGGGGTGTCATGAGGTCCATATCGATCGCCCCCGGTTTTGCTGCTGGCAAGTGTCAAGTGAAACGAAACTCAACGTGGCCTCGCCTCTTTATTTTTTCCACTTTATTAATTTCCGGCCAAAGAAATTATCATCACACGCGGTAGGTTAAAATTCACTTAGGCTCGTCACACTGCAAGTCAATTCCAATTTTTTTTGCCCATATGTGACATTTATGCAAAAAAATTTTCATGCAATGTTAACAGCATAAATTTGATTTTTTTTTTATTTTAGTTTTTTTTTTTAACATTGCATTTGTTATATTTGTAAGGATAAACATTAGACAAATACAAGGGAAGTCAATTTTAATTATATGCCTAAGAACAACTGACACTTAAACGTGTTGTACATAAATACAAATGGAACGTAATTACATAATTTAGAAACAATAACAGTTAAAACAGTGAAAATGAAAATCATAAAAAAAATATAGGGCAGAAAATGAAAAACTGTCCAGGTAGCAAGTGAATGGAGGACAGGAAAAAAAATTGTATGCTCCCTTTTACATGTTCCAGTTAAGAGCATTTTGGACTGGCTGGCTCCAAAGTAAAGTGTGCATATACATCCATAAAATAAGTCAAATGAAACCCAAATCTCAAGACAGAGAGTATAATTAGTGTTGATGTAATGCAATATAGAGCAAAATATAAAAATAAATTCAATAATAATAATAAAGTGCTTTAAGTAATATTCTAGGTTGACCACCATTTAATCAATTGAAGTGTGAATTTTAGGAGCCCGAGCTTGCCAGCTTGTTCGCACAAATAAAAACTCTTAAAATAACTTGTTGCTATTTTTACTCTTTCGTTCACGTGCTTCACAGATTAAGAGATAGAAGGACAATAAGTGTCTTGTCATCACGTTGTGGTTTACATGATTGTTTTATCGCGACGTCTCTTGCAGCTCTTTGTGGCATGTGTGTCTTTATGTGGACAAAAACATTTTGCTTCATATAGGAATTTTCAAATGGAACCAAAGCCAAACCACAAAGTTGTCGTTTCCTCTTTTTGGCACCAATTCATCTCTGTTAAGATGGCAAATAAACAATAGAAGTGCAGGGAAATAAGCATCGATGTTACAGTAATTCTAGGGATGTCCAGTTATACTTTTTTTTTTTTTTTTTACCAGAACCAGTACAAGTCTGCACTCTTTGAGTACTCACCCATACAAGGTACTGATGCCTCTAGTAATTTTGATATTATTATTATTAATATAATTATAATTATATTATTATAATTTTGAAATATTAAACACCTTTCTTTCTGATGCAGAATAGCGCAACAAGTATGAAAAATAAATCAGGAAAATTGCGGAATTTGATCATTCAACATGAAAATGCAAAACTTTAATAAGTCAACTCCATCATTGGACGAGATTTGAAGCAGTGCAAATATATAAATAGTTCTTTTTATAATCCTTCCTCAAATTGAACAAGGAAAAAACACACACTTCTTGCCGTTCAATAAACAGGAAAATCAATAGTCGAATTTTTTTTTATAAGTGCAGTGCTATTTGCCCGGGCAAAAAACAAAAAAAAAAAAAAAAAAAACTCAGGCATTTACCAGGTTTTTCCCAAATCATACAGTTTTTAACAGAACATACAATTGGACATCTGTACATAACATAGAAGACGTTCAAATGTTACTTGTATTTTCCTGTAGATTGTTTATGATGACAGTTGAACTATTATTGTTTTGTTTTGTAATTCAGAATATTATAAATAGGTATAGACGAGTATTGGTACCAGATATTGGTATCGGGCTGATACCAGACCTTATTTCAAGGTATCGCAACTCGCACCATTAATTTCATAGAATTTTTAGGAAACATGCTATATTAGGATATATTGGTCTTTTTATTTATTTTATTTTAAATTATATGTCATTATTTATGTATTTTTTTCCAGGGGTTGGGTTATGTGGTATGAGTACTTGGTATTGGTGTTAGTGACTACTCAGGAGTTGAATACTTTTATCGGTCTGAATAAAACTGGTATTGAACATTTTTACATTTTAATATTAATGACCTTCTTTTCACCCGTTACCATTAAAGGTTATAAAATTATCAGAAAAATTGCATTACTTGTTATTAAAACATAATTTTGATCTTTTTTTTTTTGAGTCTTGCTTTTGACATATTATAGTTGGAAATGTCACAAAAAACAAAAATATTAGCATCAAAGTCATTTTGTGTATTTTATGTTTCCTTTCACAAAAAATAAAATGTTTTTTTTTCCCACACTTTTTGGTCAGAAACTAAAATTTCCTGTGAAAACAACTAATTTTTGAGTGCTGATTGCTGAAGAACATAAAAAGGTTGAAAAAGATGTTTTTCTGGAGAAAGATGATAGTTTATTCCTTTTTGGTAGTTTGGTGCTTATATTATGACGGAACAATATTCTGTGGGTCTTAAAAGATGAGTCAAATTGCTCTAAAACTGCTGGCAAACTGCTTTGAAAACTGGTAGAAGAAAAAAAAAAAAAAAAGTGAACAAATCATTTTCATTTCAATTATATCTTATGAAAACCTTGGCAACTTTTCCAGCTCATTCTTGGTGGGCTCAACAGAAAAACGACACCTACAACCTCAAAGCTGCGTCAGACTTGCGCGGATGCTTGGTTTGACTTTTTCTTTTTTTTTCTAATCCACTCTTGTACGCGGTCCAAGAGGATGCCGCTCGTCTTACAATGCTGACATCACGGGAGTTTCCCCATTCTGCACAGGCAATAAAAGAACAGGCCTTGTGGCAGACACTTCGCACTCAGCAGCAGGAACAGGAGCGGCACTAAAAGGCCAACTCGACTAACTCCAAAGCATCATGGTGGCTTACACTTCAGCACCGGCCGACGTGGAGGCGGCAATGAGCCTCCAGCATGAGGAGAAGACGGTGGTGGTGGTGGAGAAGCGCTCGTACACGGCCTGGATGTGGAAGCTGTCTGCGGGTCTCCTGGTGGCCGCCCTGTGCTTGGGTCTGGTTCTGCTCTTCGCATGGTACTGGCACGGACGAGCAGACGGCACGGTAGGGAGACGCTTCTCAAATATGAGAAGAGCAAGAAAATGTTGCAGGCGGCCTGTCTTCTAATGCTTCTCGCTCCCGTCCAGACGCCTTCGGTGGGTCCGACGTTGGCGCTGGTGGCCGACGCAGAGAAGTCGGATCCTCACAACACACTCAAGACGATCAGCAGCAAAGCCAAGGCGGCCATTCATCTCGAAGGTGAGAGGTCGGGAACAAGTGCACTTAATGTGTCTGGCACGGACAAGTCGTGATCATTCTGCAAATTTTTTAGAGCTTTCAAAATTTAAGGATTCAAATGTATGCCTTCACTTTTTGTTTTATTTTGCCAACAACAAATAAGGTTCCACCGAGATTTGAACTCGGATCACTGGATTCAAAGTCCAGAGTGCTAACCATTACACCATGGAACCTGTACAGCATCAGTTGTCTAATAGAGATATTGCAACGAGCTCCACTTAATTTTGCCAACTACATTGAAGATTTCAGCAATATTTGAACTCAGATCAGTGGATTCAAAGTCCGGAGCGCTAACCATTAAACCATATAATATGTAATAGGGGTGTTAAAAAAAAAATCGATTCGGCGATATATCGCGATACTACATCGCGCGATTCTCGAATCGATTCAATAATCGGCAGAATCGATTATTTTTTTTTTTTTTTTTTTTTTTTTTAGGATTCACACCTTGAGCATGGAAGAATGTTATATGAACGGCACATTAAGCCTTAATATTTTTATTTTAATGCTGTTCAAACATGAAACAGATTACAACCTCTATAAGACTGAAATTTCAGATAAATAAATAATACATTTTCATATAAATCTTACACTCTACAAGCTTACTGATTAGTATTTTCTAAATATGAATGAAAAAAAATCGCAACAATCGACTTATAAATTCGTATCGGGATTAATCGGTATCGAATCGTGACCATTCGTATCGGGATTAATCGTGACCTGTGAATCGTGATACGAATCGAATCGTCAGGTACTAGGCAATTCACACCCCTAATATGTAACCTCTTTACTGAAAGAGAGCGCATCCTATTCCATGTTGCCTTGAAAGGGCCGTGCCAAGATTCTGAGATAGAAAGTTTATGAGCCATTCCTCAATGACAATTTTTTTTCAATTAGAAAAGAAACTTATTGATGGAAAGTGTGCATGTGCGGGCCTTTCTTAATTGATTAAATAATGTTTGTCTTTTAATCTTTTTTGTAAATGTCATCCTAAACCGAGTATGTACATTTCTATTTGCGATTTTAAAAAACTATAAAATTAATCCTAAGAAATTTGAGGACAAATACAGGATAAAATATGATCAGAAGAATTTTAAGGGGGAAAAAAAAATCTCAATTAAAAAAGAATCTGAATAATTTTGAGGATAAGAATATATATATAAAAAATAATCTGAATAATTTTAAGGAAAAATAAACATTAAAAATGATCTGAAGAATTTTGCGGAAAACTGTAAATTAAAAAAATAACCCAAAGCATTTTGGGGGGGGAAAAATAGTGCTGTCAAAGTTCATGTGTTAACAAATTAATTAATCACAAAAAAATTATCGAATTAATCACGTATTAATGCAGATTTCACACTATTAATTTTGACCGCAAATGATCCTTTCGCTGACAGCGGATGGCTGAGTTAAAGGTAGCACAGGTTGTGTTTGAGCAATAAGCATAACTATATGCATAAAAGGAAAGCATTTGAGAAATGTTAGAATATTTGTTCATGTCAAACTTTTGGGATAATTTATTTCCATTTTAAATTATGCAAGGAATTAACTGATTAGAAAAAAAAATGTTGATTAAAAAACATTTTAATTAAGCGATTAATCATGATTAATCAATCAAAATTCTAAGATGTTATTACCAGTAAAAATTATAATAAAAAAAAAACAAAAATGAAATCGTTTGACAGCTCTAGAAAAAATAAAAGGTAAAAAACTAATGTAAATAATTTTCAAGAAAAAAAAAAATAAAGGTTTGACATACGTTCTGCTTCTGGTACTAAATAGTTGCTGCTATGCATACAACATGAAATAATAATGAAATACTTTTGCATTTTATTTTGCCATTTTAAAAACAATTAATTCTGAGGGCAAAAAGAAAAAAAAATGCATAGATGTACCATTCATAGTTGATGAAATAGACATTATTTTTCTATTATATTTTTTTAATGACTTAAAAAAAAAAAAACAATTTTATGTATGTGGGGCATTCTTAACTGACGAAATGAAGAAAAACGATCATTCAAAAAATTCATGATTCATGAATGAGGTTGAACATGCTTTTGTCTTTCTGCTCTCATCAGGTATTCACGAGGAAGGCGACAACACAAAAGAGCAGCTGCAGTGGCGCAACGGCCAAGGTCAAGCCTTCGCTCAAGGCGGCCTGACCATACGCAACAACCAGATCGTGGTGCCGCACACCGGCCTCTACTTCGTCTACAGCCAGGCCTCCTTCCGCGTGTCCTGCAGCGACAACAGCGTCGAGGAGGCCCCGGAGCCCGGGGAGGCGTCTTCGGGGAAGCGCCTGGCGCCCCTCAGCCACCGCGTGTGGCGCTACTCCGACTCCGTGGGCCGCAAGGCCTCGCTGATGAGCGCCGTGCGTTCGGCGTGCCAGCACGGCGGCTCGGCCGAGGACGAGCAGCGCTCCAAGCAGGGCTGGTACAACGCCTTGTACCTGGGGGCTGTCTTCCAGCTCAACAAGGACGACCGGCTGTGGACCGAGACCAACCAGCTGTCCGAGCTGGAGACGGACGGCGGCAAGACCTTTTTCGGCGTCTTTGCCCTCTGACGGGGATGCGAGACTCGCCGGTCGACGGCTGTGTTCGAAATCACTTCCCTGTCCGCTATATTGCAAATTTTGATCTAGTATTAGGGTTGTAACGATATCCAAACATCACGATGTTGTGGGGAGGTTGGCGATACAAAAAAAAGGTCACAATATTGTAAAAATAATGAACTTATACTAACTGGATTTAAAACATAGAAGGGCCAAAACATTCCGTATTCAAATTAAACTGCAGTTAAAAAAAAAGGCACTTGAGGGTGCTAGAACTGCACAAATAGAAATTAACTTACATCCCTAATGAGTATTGTATCCCATAATGCATCTTGGAGCAACCAATGGTCACTATCAAAAATATCCCATGATGCATTGCATAAGTGATTTTTTTCTGTTTGAGTCAACTTCCTAGTCTACTCTATTAATAATAAAAAAAAACCTTAAGTAGTGATTAGGGAGAATTAGATTAACTCATTTGCTCCCAAAAACGGAGAA
Source organism: Festucalex cinctus (assembly GCF_051991245.1). Lineage (NCBI taxonomy): Eukaryota > Metazoa > Chordata > Actinopteri > Syngnathiformes > Syngnathidae > Festucalex > Festucalex cinctus. The sequence goes on along the minus strand of NC_135417.1, from coordinate 1,961,573 downwards.
AAAGTTTTATTTCATATGTTTGTGTCCCAAAGACGTATTTATCCGTTTTTTTTTTTTTTTTTTTTATTTTTTTTTTTTTTTATGCTAGAGCATACAGAAGGCTTCGATGCAGCCTCTCAACTGCAAAGAACAGTTGAAGAAATTGTAGTTATTACACAAACAAATATTCTGTGGGCCTTTACAAAATCAGTCAAAATCCAGTAAAACAGCCGGAAGCGAACGGGATTGCTTCTGTGAAAATGAGTTAATTATTTCGGCCCGAGAATGAACTACATAGTCTGCTGCATAAAAATCTCAATTATTTTTTTATTCAGCTCCACTACATAAAAATTCCAAATAGTAACTAAGAAGTCAAAAACGAGTGATTTCGAACACAAGCCTCCGCCTTTATTCATCGTACAACGGTGACTGAGAACTGAACTGTTTCAATCTCAATGGAGATGACCTCGAGCACACACCATCTGAATATGAACTGTAACAGTTTGCTACTTCATGTCCGCTATTTATTTTTTTTATTTATTTTCTATTTAAGCCGCCTGGGAACGTGGTGTTATTTATGCAGAGTCACGTTTGCAAATGTGAATTGGTGTGTCCTGTCTGGTACAAATAAAAACACACTCACTCACCAGAGGGGAAGTTGTCAAACTGCTTCAGCTGGCACACAATCACTGCACGGGCAGCAAACAGTCCCTTTGTCTGGTCAAAATTGGGAATTTCCTCTATCGTTCAGAGTGCAGTGTCAGGTGAAGGCCCGCAGAAGCCTCAGCCCACAGTGGGGTTTCCCACCCCAATCTGACCAAGTAACCCACGCAAATACCACACATACCACCTCTGTAGTCAGCTGTGTGTATGTGTGGGCGCGTGTGTCATATAAACCGGTGACCAAGTAGCACCTAAAAAAATACTTAGCGTTGTGGGTTCATCAAAAATGAGGCAGATGTTTTATTCCCAAAAAGTGCATTCAATATGGCACTAGTTTTGTTTCAACATTAACACTGCACTTAAATGTAGGAAATATTACTGAACTGCCCTTAAGGAGTCAATTAACATGTATTGTACACCCCATAGCTACATAAAAACTGTTCCTAAATATTAAGGGGCCTATTCACTAAAGGTTTGCGTCCCCTTTGCACGGCGCTAACCGGTAAAAATGGAGCAATCCGGGAGCGCCTAATTCACTAAACACGCGCAGATGGGGAAATCCGTCACTAAGTGCGCTGCCACGGTGCGCCAGTGTTATTTGCGCGCAAGTAAATTAGGTAATCTGCATACACGACGCAAATATGCCCACCCCAATGCAAATGAGACCCCAATGCAGCGTCTAATTGACTAACACCAGCGCAAATAGCCACACAGAGTTTGCTTGACGCAAATAACGTTTTTGGAAAGCATGTATTAACATGCCGCAACCTCGATCCCTGGATCATGACAGCAGTGCATGGCACGGTTAATTGAAAAAAAAAACGAAATAGATCAAGAGGTTCACAAACTTTTGAGCAACATTGTATACATGACCTCACTGGTCTAAACATGACATTCTGATTAATATTATCCATCCATCCATTTTCTTGTCCGCTTATTCCTCACAAGGGTCGCGGGGGGTACTAGCGCCTATCTCAGCTGGCTCAGGGCAGTAGGTGGGGGACACCCTGGACTGGTTGCCAGCCAATCGCAGTGATTAATATTATATTTGTGGAATATCAGTTATGCAGCAAAATCCAGCCGTTTTTAGCCATCTCGGGCGGCGGCCATTTTGCCACTTGCTGTCAAGTGAAGATGGCGTCACAGTCGCTCTGGTCTCAGGCAACGACCAATCATAGCTTATCTGTTTTCTTAGGTTGAGCTGTGATGTTGTTACCTGAGACCTGAGCAAATATGATGTAATTGTCACTCGGCAGCAAGTAGCAAAGTGGCCACCTTCTGATATTGATTTAAAAAAATAAATAAATTTAAAAAAAAAAAAAAAAAAGCTGGATTTTGCTGCTTATTCAGATTCCACGCTGTATTAACCGTATTTAGTCTAGTGGGGCCGTATAGACAATATGATTGTCATGATTTTATTATTTTTTATTTATGTATTTATTTATTTATTGGGGGGGTATTTTTTGACATATTACACGCCGAGTACCGAGGAAGCCGGCAGACCATTTCACTGACAGGACATTCCACCATGATGTCATATGAACTTTGGGGTGACAAAAGTTCAGATGACACCACAAGTAAACAAAGTCTTCCATGTCATTGCAAAAAAAAAAAAAAAAAAAAAAGGGGAAATGGCATTGACGATGATTTCAACCTTCTTCCCTACTGCTTTAAATTGAATATGCGAAGTGTCAGTCGAAAAGAATGTGATGAAAAGAACAGTAAATTGATTTGAAGTAAGATGTAGTACAGGCTGTAAGTTGATTAAAAAAATAAATGTGGTGCAAATTCAGATAACATGTAATTAACATCCTAATTTAGGAACTGAAAAGTAATTGACTTTAATGTTGTGTGGATTAATGGCACAAATTGCTATAGAGCTGATGGTAGCTAGCATGCTAGCCATTATGGTTTGCTTCAATACTTAAAGGTAAAAAAAAAAAAACACACACACACACACACATACATACACATTTCATGTATTTATATATCAGTGAGAAAATATTTTTGACAAACTCAATGATGGGGGTATGTTTTCCAGTATGCCTGCTACAATCTGGCGATTTTCTCTGCTATTTTTGACATCCCGTTTCAGGTTCTTCTGGATTAATTTTGAATTTTGTGCAGGAAATGGAAAAAAATCTTTTGGGGAAATATCTGGCATTGTAACCCCAAACCCAACAAGTTCTTCTCATTGTTTTCAGTCAGCGATAGTCACCGGTAAATATCCTGCCGTCTATTGTTTACAAACATTACGAAACTTTCAAAAAAAAAAAAAAAAAGTATCACTAATCATCAATGTGTGTGATGGCAATACTCACTCATTGTTCTTTCCACAACATTTTTTTTTCCTCCTGCTCAGCCTTTTGATTTCCTCTTCCTTGTTGCCTCATTCTTGCCGTCTCTGCCAAGGAGGTCATGAAGGCAGCTACGTCATTAATCCTGCAGGTAATGTATTGTCCCATTGAAGCCGTAAAAAAATAGAAAGAAAAGAAAAGAAAAAATTGTCTGTGTAGGTTAATCTAGGAGATGAACAAAAGAACACTGCTTAAAAAGAAAAAAAAGGGGAAAAAAAGACAACCACTGTAGTCTACTGTAAATGGTGTTATTCCGGAACTAACAAGATATTTTAGGGACATTTAGAAGACATTTAAAAACGGTCCCGTAGTCTATTTTGTATTGTATTTCAATACAGTAAAAGAAAAAAAAAAAAAAGTAAAAGAAAGAAGAAGAAAAAAGACGACACAGGGTGCAACTATGTGACGTCACGCGTGCAATGCATTCTGGGACTTGTATTTTCAACGACTTGTCTGCAAAACTACTATAGTGGCATCTAGTGGACATGTCTGGTGATGCAGTCAGCATCAGCATGTAAAAAAAGCACAGTTTTAAAAAAAAGTTTATGAGGTTTCTTATTTAAAGTTTCAATATATGAATATATTATTAAATATATTTTATTATTATAGTCTAAGAGTTACGCACTGATGAGGTAAAAACATTTGCAATTTGACTAAATTTGCTCTTAATTATTGGGGGCAAAAAATGTTAAGAAGTCCGCTCCTTTCAGTACACAATATAATGAAGTAGGAGCCTCAACAAGAAGAATATGCACAAGAATATGCATTAATGTTACATCAGAAGGTTATTCTCGTTATTTCCTATTGGGGAAACTTATTTAAAAGAAAAAGAAATTAGTCCATGATGAAAAGAAAAACAATGATTTTTATTGATGGTTCTCACATATTTGCATACACATACTTTGCAATATTAACATTTATGGTCTTAGATAATAGAGTGATTACAAATATGACCTCTTCCACAAACATTGGCGAACATGTGCAAGATTTACCGCAAGAGTTCTGTATTTATATGACGTACTGTATATGATACATTGTGATATAACTGCACGCTTCATAAATATATATAAATATGGCCTATTTGTTTTATTTGCTTAGCCACTCCCGCACCCTGAGCTAACGTGGATCATAACGAACATAAACTCATTAAAGTGCCCGCTGAAATAATCTACAAGACATAGCGCTTTAAAAAGGAGAAAAAAAGTTTGAGTCTTTGAGAATTATGTCATGTGAGTGCCTCGCTTTACCAAAAATGAAAAGCTTTTCATTGGGGAAAAATAAAAGATAAAAGAAATTTGATGACGTATAACTGCCTATTTTTTCAAAACAAAAACAAAAAATCAAGATAAAAATACGACAGAACTTCTGTGCCATCTGATTTGTGTTGTAATGTGACTGTCGCTTTATGAAAAAAATAAACAAGATTGGCTTAATTGAAGGTTTAAAAAAAGCGTGTAACTAAAATATTCACAAGATCTTCCAAAATTGTGTTGTTGGAGGTGTGAACAGTACATGCAGACTAACATCAACATTTTGTCATGTGACTGCTTCACGTTACCAAAACAAAAACAATCTGTTTTGGAGAAAGAAAAAAAAAAATACAAATAATTGAACGTGAAAAGCACACGTAAAATAAACAATTGGTGTGGTACAGAAAAAAACAAACATTTGAAGCATGAAACAAAAAGATAAAACATATATAGAGAAGAGCTTCTAAAACTGTATTGTTGCGTTTGTGCGAACAGCAGATAAAAGTGTCATGTCATGTCATGTCACTGCTTTACTTCACCAAAAAGGGGGGAAAAAAAATGATACAAATGTAAGGTAAAAATCTTCGCTGTGCTTGTCGTGTTCCTTTATGTACACAAATACAAAGTACTTTGCGCATGCGGGTACATTTCAGCTGAAGTTACAGCGCTACCGTAACAGCTGACAAAAGTGTCTTTGACGTTTATTTGGGGGTAAAAATGTGAACCGCCGTCCTCATCGCCTCTTCGGTGTTTATGGCTAAAAAATTTCTTGACGCGCACACGTGACGAAACAGGACGACAGGACCACAGAGAACAAACGTGAGTGTGGGGAAAGACGCAAAAGTTCTGTCAGGTCTCCCCAAATGGTCGGGATGAGGGACTTCTGTGCTGCAAAGTCTGGAGATGTGCTTGCTGTTGCCACGGCAACCAAACGCCAATAACATCAAGTCACAGTGTCATGTGGCAGAGCCGGCCCAAGCCTCCATTGGGCAACATTTGATTTGGGGCAGGTCGAGGTCCATGTACTAGTACACTCTTTGTCCTCACTAATAAGACAATTAGTAAAACAAACTTGTTTTATGACATTTTCTCAACACTAGTAAGACAACTTTGGCATACTAGCAGGACTACATGTTACTACTGAGGAAAAACTGTGCACTAGTTGACATCTGGCTTAATAGTGAAGTGCTAGATCAACTAGTGGAATATGATGTCATCAGTAAAACTAGAAGTAGTAGTAAGTAGTTGTTCTACAAGTGGGTTGAGTAACGTCATGGCAGCAAATAGTGTACTGCTACACCTCAAGATAGATATCAAGAAAATTGAATAAATGGTAAAACGACTTCCATTGGGCCTTCTGTTTCTGTCATTAATGTTCATTATTGATCATTCATTGTTGATTTTTAAACAAATAACCATAACTGAACAGAGGTACCTGGAACAAGGTGACAAAAAAACAAAACAAAACACTTAACACTATGTGTAAAAATATGCATGGGAAAAACAAACTTTTAGGACACATTTACACAAAAATAGACACACAAACATACAGAACACACATACAGATGATGAAGCTCCCTCTTTCTAATGATTTCTTTTTTTCCCCATCTAAGAAATTTGGGGCGCTATTTTGCGAACCAACAGGCTTCCCGATCTGTCAAATTCCCTGTTACACAACTGTAAACACCCCCCCCCCCCCCCCCACACACACACACACACAAAATGGTTTAAAAAAAACAACACAAACTTGAACAATAAACTTAAAACTCTGTAAAAATGTGCAAAATCTTCAGTTAAAGAAACATTGACAATAAAGATTCATTTAAACATTTAGCATTTTTGTTACTCTGTTCTTCCTCAACAGTACTCCAAAAAAGTAAAGTACAAATAAAAAATAAAAAAAGTCAGTTGACTGTAAATTGCCGTTTGGTGCCCCCTAGTGGTCATGTGGTCCTTGGCAAGTGCTTAGCTAAGCTTACGCTTTTTAGGCCGGCTCTGTCAGGTGGTGTCGATACCCCTTATTAGCGTAAACCCCCCCCCCCCCCGTGATGCGTTCAAGGGTCCCGCATTTCCCCTCCCACGGTGGTCTCTACTTGTAGAGTAGCGGAATCTGGCTGTTGTGACAGTGGTTGCGGCTCATCTTGCTCTCGGCCGGGTACAAGTTGGACGAGTTGGAGAAGGACGGCGGCAGCGAGTGATTGTCGGCGCTCGGGTAGCCGGGCGGCGGCAGCAGGGACTTGGGGTCCGTCTGGGACGAGGGCGCGTTGTGGTTCTGGCCGGCGGACGGGCGGCGGCGGCTGCGGAGCGCTTGTCTCTCGGCCAGCTGGTTGCGCAGCGCCGATACGCGCTCCTCTTTCTAAACCGCAAACGGAGACGCAACTTTTTATTGACGTGCACTAAGGTGACACTTACAAGAACACGCAGTCACAAATGCGCTACAGGTAGACACACATACGACGACAGACAGACAGACAGTGTTGTGTTGTTGCATTGCCCGGACCTCTTGTATGATTTTCTGCAGCTCCCTGTTTTCTCTCTCCAACTGCCGCGACTTCTCCTCGTCATTGTTGTTGGTCGACGATCCGGTCTTGAGCGTGTCCTGCTGCTCCGACTGCCACTCGCCACGCGTGATCAGACGACGCATCTGCAGGAAGTGAATGTGGAGTTAATTATTGCAGGATATGTAAATAATAATTAATATACATAGAGAAAAAAATAAGACAAGATGAGATTTAAAGTACTGTTTTGTCTTACTTTTTTTTTCTTGCAAGGTGACCCTAATACACAATATAAATTGTATAATACAATAAGGAATAAAATATTGAGTCTATTTATTTATTTTTATTTAACTAAAGGAACTATTTGTTTAGAAAGCATATAGTGTGTCTGTTGCCATTAATTAAAATGTAAAGTAATTTATTAAAAAGCCCAATAAATTGCTAAATATATTAAGAAATAATTATAGGAGCATTTTTATTCCTTATTATTTTATATTGCTCATTTTATTTTATTTTAATTACAGATTAGCACAAAATGCTGGTTTAGTGATATGAATGAAAGAAATTGGAATCATTTCTGAAAGTGTCCATAAATTATCTAAATTGTGAAGAAAAAAGTCAAGAAAAATATTAAGCATATTTATTATTCATCTCAACAGCAATTTTATTTTTATATATTTTTAAATGAGTTTATTTTATTATTAGCCAAGCACAAATTCCCCATGACAATGTGCTAGAATTAATTTAAACTAGTCATTAAAAAGTAAAATACTTTAATGTGTACAATCAAACCTCGCGAGGATCCTTTATAAAATAATTTAATGTGTAATATCAAATCCAGCAAGGATATTTAAAAAAAATACTTTATAAAATAATTTAATGTGTAATATCAAACCCAGCAAGGATACTTTATAAAATACTTTATAAAATACTTTATAAAATACTTTGTGTAATATCAAACCTAGTGAGGATACTTTATAAAATACTTCATCCCACCATCCATCCATCCATTTTCTTGACCGCTTATTCCTCACAAGGGTCGCAGGGGTTGCTGGCGTCTATCTCAGCTGGCTCTGGGCAGTAGGCGGGGGACACCCTGAACTGGTTGCCAGCCAATCGCAAGGCACACAGAGACGAACAACCATCCATACGCACAAGCACACCTAGGGACAATTTGGAGCGCCCAATTAACCTGCCATGTATGTCTTTGGAATGTGGGAGGAGACCGGAGTACCCGGAGAAGACCCACGCGGGCACGGGGAGAACATGCAAACTCCACCCAGGAAGGTCCGAGCCTGGACTCGAACCAGAGTCCTCAGAACTGGGAGGTGGACGTGCTAACCACTCGTCCACCGTGCCGCCTAAAATACTTCATAAAATATTTTAATATGTAATATCAAACCAAGTGAGGATACTTTATAAAATACTTTATAAAATACTTGAATGTGTAATATCAAACTTAGCGAGAATAAGCAGTTCAGAAAGTGAATGGATGGTTGATGAATATTGTATTGTGATATACAATGTTAAATAATTGAATTGAGCCTATTTATTATTTCACCACCTAATGTAATGTGTAAACAAGAATTGTAATACATTATGTATTTAACGTCTTTGTACTTCGTTAATTAGGGCACAACAAACTTGTAAGCTACTAAGAATTCTCTCTGAAGCGGCATTCGTCTGACATTCCTCCAGATGGCAGCGTTTCCCCTGCAATGCTAATGCTAGCGTAGTTGAACTCGAGTCACCTTTGGCACAAAGAGCACCACCAGGGTGATGTAGGCCGAGAAGACGATGGCCAGGGCGGCGAAGGCGAAAGAGGCGTCCTGCTGAGAAGACAGGATCATCGTCACCGGAGCCGTGATCAGACACAGCACCTGCAGGAGGGCAGAGAGCGATTCAGTTGGAGCTCGGGCCTCCGCCAAGGCAGAATCGTGCAGACAGTAGCGAGTGGACTCACCGCGACGTTATAAATGGCCATGCCCACCGCCCGGTGGTCGTTGATCTTCTCCGTGGAGACGGACTTGGTCTCGTAGGCCAGGAAAATGCCGAGGAGCAGCAGCAGACCCTTGTAGCCGTAAACCACACCTGCAGGGGGCAGCGTGGGACAATAACAATTATGGACCCACACATTAAAAAGTTTGGTTCTTAACTTGCTTACTAGAAAGTAAATAATTGCTGCTCGGTATTGTCATGACGATGGTCGTGCAAGGGTTATGTTTGGTACTGTCATGACTAGGGTCATGCAATGGTTATGTTTAGGCCATGTAAAGGTTATGTTTGGGTCATGACCGTGTGATCAAGTGTCTGTTCTGAACTGATGTAACCAGCATCTAGTTTCAACTGGTAAGACACTATGTGATGTCAGAAGCTATGTGATGTCAAGAATCTCTAATCTCTTTATCTGGTCAACAGCCAATCAGATAATTCCATGTCAGTCCTGTTACCCACATGTCTAGCCACAGTCAATCAGATCGATTCGCTGTCTATATAAGCCTGACTGAGAAGTGTATGTTTTTGTCAGATTATTACTTCTGTTACCTCTGTCTCCCTGTGCACCCCCACAGCCCAAGTTAGCTTCGCGTCTCTTGATGTTATGTGAATAAAGTGTTAAAATCTTATTTGTGTCTGCGCTTTGGGATCCAACCTCAGAACATAACAGGTATATCATATTAAGTGTTGTAGAATTCACAACAATAAGATGAGTGAATGTAGATTCCATGGTATAATAGTTAGCACTCTGGACTTTGAATCCAGTGATCTGAGATTAAATCTCAGTTGGACCATCGATGTTGTCTGCTCAACTCATTAAAGCAAACATGAATGAATAATCCAGTCCTTAGAACAAAAAATGTGTTGAGCTTTAACAAGATACGAAACCATCTGTCTGTGTCCCCCTCGCTCTCTCTATACAGTATGCGCGTGTTTGATTCCTGTTCTTAGTTGAAAGTGCAAGAAGTCACTCTGCATCTTGCTGACTGACAGAAAAAAAAAAAAAAAAAGGATAAAAGCAGCGGGAGAGAAAATAAGAAGGCGTCTTGCCGCTGTCCATTGTCTCATCTGGCGCTACGGCGACGTCTGTGAAGCGCTACGAGGCCCTGACCTACTTTGCGACCCACATAGAAGTTCAATGTGAGCGCCATTGTTCTGTCATTAGACGCAAAAGCAGGACGAAGAAAACTCACCGAGCCATGTGTTCATCTTCTCGGAGCTGCAGTGCTCCAGTAGCGGCTGGATCAGGACGTCCAAGTCCACTTTGGGGGCCTCCCTGGTGAACTCCTGCTCCGGTTGAGATGGCGGAGAGGATCGTGGAAGGAGAGGATGACAATGAGAAAGGACGAAGGGACGAGATGACGGCACAAGAGAGAATTTTACCTCCACGGTGATGTGCAGCGGGTCCACGATCTGCCAGATGACCAGCGACAGGAAGTCTACGGCCAGCAGCACGCCCACCGTGGCGTACAGTTTCCATGGCTCCAGCTGTTGCTAAGTCAAACACACAAACATGGACGCTTGTTAGCCAATACTAGGAGTGGGCAAAATTAATAAAGTAAGGTCAAGAACAAAAAAAAACATATATATATATATATATATATATGTATATATATATATATATATATATATATATATATATATATATATATATATATATATAATTTTTTCCCCCAATACTTTTGTATGTAAAATTGTTTATTCTAATATCAAACATTAATTCATTCTATTTTGTAATTGTGTTGTTATTATTATTATTATTATTATTATTATTATTATTATTATTATTAGTAGTAGTATTATTATTATTATTATTTATTTATTTATTTTTAGTCAAATATAACATGCAAACCCACAAATGAGGATGTACACATTTTGTGGCCACAATTTAGTTGTTTCCTGTGAATGCATCAACACTGACTCCACTTGAAGCGTTTCTTCACCAGCAGCTTTCTCCCAGACTGTTAATACTCATCCATATTCATACATAACCATAAATATTGCACTCGCCATCTTGAGATTAAGAAGTGGAGTTAAGTGTATCTTGCGGGGCCTTCAGGTTGAATTATGTCCACAAATACAAATGGGGGAAGAAAAAAAAAGAAGAAAAAGCCAGCTGAGGACGATCAAGGCTAAGATAACTCGAGACAAGTGTGCTTCAAGGTGGTGTCTGTTTGGAGATAAACAGGGTGAAATGGCTGAAAACTAGGATAAGATTTGCTTGAAACCTTAACCCTGTCTTGAGACCCTAATTTGAAACCTAATCTGACATGCTAAACCTGATTTATTTGAATCATAACCTCTATTTTAATCTTAATTTGAAACCCTTTGAAACCCTTAACCTTTGTTTAAAACCCTAATAATAAATAAAACCTTAACGTGAATCTCTAATCCCGAATTAAAACCAAAATCCTGGCTTGAAAGCATAACTTGAAAATGTAACTCTGGTTTTAAATCCGAGTTTGAAACCCCAACCTTTGCTTGAATCCCACATTTGAAACCTAAATTTGAAATTCTAGTTCTGACTTAAAACCCAAACCATATAAGGAATAACTAACTCTAACTAACTAACTAAAACTAACTAATTTTAAAAATGATCTGAAACCCTAAGGACCGTAATCTTGTTTTAAACCTTACTTTGAAACTGCTTGAAATCCAAATGGAACCCCCATCCTGTGATTGAAAACATGACTCAGGATTGAAACCTCAATTTGCAACCTTAACTTTTGTTTAAAACCACCCATCCATATTATTTGAACCCCAACTTAAAACTCTATCTAAAAATCAACTGGATTGAAACCATCATTTGAAACCATTTCCCTGGTTAAAATTTAAACCCCCATAATTTGAAACCCCACCCTTTTCTTGAAACCATAGCTCAAGCTTGAAACCTAATATGAAAGCCTAACCTTTGATTGAAACGGTAATTTGAAACCCAAAAATGACACTTTAAACCTGACTTTTTGAAACCATAAATTGAAAACCTAACCCTGGTTTGAAACCCTAATTTGAAAAACTAGTCTGAAACCTTAAAGGCACGGTCTTCCGTTTTCACTCAGGATTTTTTTTTTCACTCACTCACTCAGACATGTAAGCTTGTGTGAGTGAGTGAGTGAGTGAGTGAGTGGAAAAAAAAATAGGAATAGGAAAAAATCACCACCACACATTAACAGAAGTCCAGAGGTGTAGATTGAGAAAGAGTTCATGTGTATATATCCTGTATTGTGCATTTTCTTGAGTGAAAACGGAAGACCGTGCCTTTAAGACTAAATAAAACAAATTCTAACTGAAATCCTAACCTTTGCTTGAAAACCTAATTTTAAACCATAACTTGAATCTCTAATCGTAATTTGAAACCCAAACCATGTTTTAAAACCATAATTTTAAAATCTAACTTGGTTTAAAATCCTAATTTGAAACCCTAAATCAGGAATGAAACGCTAAATCCGTCTTGACCTCATCTTAAAACCCTAATTTGACACCCCAACTCTGTCTTGAAACCTTCATTTGAAAGCCTTACCTTCTTCTTCTCCTTCTTTTCGTCCTTCTTGGTGAAGAGGGTGTGGACCCACCAGATCTTCGTGAACATGCTACCATACGCCAGGCTGAAGCCCAAACCTAGAAGCCACAGACGGAACTGCAGGTGGGAAGACAAAAAGGAAAAAAAAAAAAAGTTAATTTGAGAGCAAAGAGGAGTCCATCGGGTGCAGCCTGAACGGGAATATTATACTTCGGAATATTAAACTTCATCTGTCATTGACCCCAAAGGTGGACCAGTAATTACCAGCACAAAACTTGTGCAGATCCTAAAGATACTTAGAGGAAAAAGCAATTTAGCCATTTCTACTCTGTTTTTTTTTTATTATTATTATTATATTTGCAAGTTCTAAAGGGCAAAAAGAGGCAATTTAATGTGCCAATAACATTCTCAACATAGACCAAATCCATCTGGATTAAACCTAATAATAACAAAATAAAGTTTTATTTTACATCAGCAAAACTTACTCGCTCCTTTGCGACCACTGGAAAGTTCCTCAACAACAGTTCAGCCAATCAACATGAAAATTGGTACATTTCTATTATAACCAGATGCACACAAAATTCTCAAGGTACGAAACAGCCATGTTGGTGGCGGTGATTTGCTTACCTGGCAAACGACGGGGAACTGCGACCGGTGTACGTGATGTCCGTCGATGCCGAGCGGGAAGACGGCGGCCAGAGCCATCATGCAGCCCGCCGCCGTCATGTTGTTCAGGTATGGCTGAGAGTTCTGGATGTAGCTGCAATAGCACACGTACACAAAACATCACTGTCAGACTGACTTTTGATATGTATGCATTTACATTTTTAGGGTTGGAACACCCATGGAACTAAGGGCGTGTAAGGGCGTGGAAAACCAAATAAATAGAGAGGGTGAGGAGGGGAATCTTCAGAGAGTGCAGGAGTGAATTGTATTAGTCAGTTCCTCTCCTCGCGACCCCTGAACTAAGTGTCTTCTCTCCTTTTTGTGTCGTGTTTAATAGATGGCAAAGAGGTAACCCTGACATTTAATTGGTCCATTGGCCGGGAAACGAACCCGGGCCCCTTTGGGAGGGAGGGGGGTGGGGGGTAACAAAAAAAAAAACCAACCTTGAATATAGGTTATATAATGTTTTTGTACCAAGGCTACCATCCCCGCTGTTGAGGCATGAAACTTCACATGGCTCAATATTGCCGCCAACTTGAAAGATTTTTGGTAAGATGGGCTTGTTATCTGTGCTGACATAAATCACATTTTGTAACGTAGCACCTATATTGTGGACGGGTCAGGAAACAGGGGTTCGCGATATTCAGACAGCATGTCATCACTTGAGTAAACATTTCGTACTGGTTTGTCCAGGTAATGACTTGTGACAAGCCTAAATGGTCCGATCGGACGTGAAGTAGCTCGTCAGTGTGAGACTTTCAACGAGAGCGACTTAATGAAAACATTTGATGTGATCCGACACTCTTCCCTCAGCCAAATTGCGTGTGAAATCTAATCAAAGCCGGTGGAGATCACACCGCAGCCCTCCCCCGACCACACCGGAGGGATATAAAACTGCTGAAAACTCCTGATGAGCTCACTGACATATTGGACTTGAGATCAGCGTGTCCAGGTCAAAACATAAATTTAGCATGTTGGATAGACCGTAGAGATAAATCTTGGATAAAAAGGAATTTGGTGCGATCATTTTTTAAGCTATCTGCTGGAATTGCGGACTGTTCTGGGAACTCGAGGCTAGAAATTGTCTGCAAAAAAGGGTTGAAATTCTGCTCAACACCTCTCATTTCCCACCTGACATCCTGTAGACCGTAATGTAGAAATTCGTCAACTAACCATTTCTTACTTTTGCCAAGGACAAAATTGATATATAATAGATTACAGGGATGTTCCTGTTAGTTTGATGAGAATCCCTACACTGATCACACTGTGAAATACAAATGCATGGTCACAGATAACAATCTCATGCTTGAGAGCACATTGAAGATTGATAAACAGCATTAGGAACATCATAAACCCTTGAAAAATATGTTTCAAAAGTTGACAAAATAAGTCAAATGCACATCCATTAAAGTGTTGGCAAAAACCGCTTGACATTTTTATGTTGAGGTGGTGTTGTCAAAAGCTACTAATTGCAACTACAAAAAGTACCTTGTAATCTAACTTCATTACAGTACCAAGTAATCAGTAAATTAGCTAAATTACTTTTAAACTCAAGTATTCTGTAAAGTAGCTAAGTTACATTTAAACTCAAGTAATCAGTAAAGCAACAAAGCAATCTAACTTAATTACTTTTAAACTTAAATAGTCAGTAAATTAGCTAAATTAATTAAACTCAAGTAATCTGTAAAGTAGCTAAATTGCATTTAAACATTTAATCAGTAAAGCAACAAAGCAATCTAACATAATTACTTTTGAACTTAAATAGTCAGTAAATTAGCTAGATTACTTTTGAAATCAAGTAATCAGTAAAGTAACAACAAAGTCTAACTGTTATTTTTAAACTCAAGTAATCAGTAAATTACTTACAGTAAGTTACTTTTAAACTCAAATAATCATTAAATTAGCTAAGTTACTTTAAAATCAAGTAATCTAGCTTTGTTACATTTCAACTCAAGTAATCAGTAAAGTAACTAAGATACTTTTGAATTCAAGAAATCAGCAAAGTAGCAACATAATCTGTTACTTTTAAACTCAATAACTACATTAGCTAAGTTACCTTTAAGCTCAAGTAATCAGTAAATTATATGTTCCTTTTAAATGCACTAATGAAGAAAGGAACAAAGTAATCTAACTTTGTTAGTTTTAAACTCACGTGATCAGTAAATTAACTAAGTTACTTTTAAACTCAAGTAATCAGTAAATTACTGTCATTACTTTTAAAATCAAGTAATCAGTAAAGTAACAAACTAACATAGTTACTATTAAATTCACGTAATCAGTAAATTAGCCAAGTTACTTTTAAATTAATCAGTAAAGTAACAACGTCATCGAACAGTTACTTTTAAACTCAAGCAAGTCTGGACTGGCATAAAAAAATCAGTCCTGGCATTTTGACTTTGGCCCAACGTGTAGTTCTGCCACTGATGTTTATTGATGATGTTTGCTATGTTCGAAATGGATAAATGGACTGGCTCTTCTAAATTGTGGGCCAGTCTATTGTGGTAAATTGTAAGAAAATAAGCCCACCGGGCATCTGCCCTGTATGCCAGGTGGCCAGTCCAGCACTGAACTCAAGTAATCAGGAAATTGTCTATGTTACTTTTAAAATCAAGCAATCAGTGAAGTAACTAGGTAACTGTGCCAACATGGTCCACCAGTGGAGTGCTTTGCTAAATGTGGAAATTGGTTGCACATAACTGCTATTCACCACCCCAAAAGCTCCATCAACGGCAACCTGCGTGTACTCTTACCGCACGTTGCCGTTGTAGATGTTAAAGGTGAGGCACACGATGCCCAGCAGGATGCCGAGACCGGCAAACACGGACACGGCAGCGAACAGCTTCTGCGACAGGAAGCGGTACTCTTTCTCCACCACCGTGCGATCCGCTGGAGGCCCCGCCCCTAAATGGGGGAAATTCGGCACATGTTTTTTTCCAAAGTCGTTATTTTTACGGATTTATTTATTTAATACAAGTAAATACTGTATTTACAAGTTAGACAGCTATTAATGAAAAATAAGCTCATACATTCATTCAGCAACCTTGTTAGTGAACTCTGCTGGGCAAAACTTTTAATACACATGCACACACGCTGAGTATATACACGGAGTGAGTGAGTGAGTGAGTGAGTGGGCATGTTGTGTGCTAATTAAGAGCGTGTAGTGTGGATTTAACAGCAAATGATCCCGACGTGCTCCAGCTTCAAACCAACTTCATTGCTCACTAATGAAGTTCAACAAGGGCCAGATGGACCAAGAACAGCTTCAGTCTGTTTGGCTTCTTTTCTTTGTCTTTCTTCTCTAGACTCACGATGCCCAAAAATATACAGACGTATTTTGGTGAAAAGGGCTGATACAGTATTGGCACGCATGTATCAAATATTGATATTATGTGTGAAAGAGGAATTGGGTAGAGCGACAAAATATTTATCTTGTGATGAACGAGTAGTGATACTTAAGGCAATGCAAGTTTATCTGATACATCGTGTGTGTTATTGTTATCATGATGCAGTCTATCATTTTTTTTCATGATACATTCAAATATAGATTTTTATGTCTATGTATGCGAGAGAAATTGGGTGTGACTGTGTGTGTGCGCGCGCAAGTGTGAGCGCCACGTGAAGCTGATGTGTCAGATGTCAGCGTCGGGTGTCAGAGTGTCACCCCCACGGGCTCGTCACCACGGTAACGCAGCCCGATGTCTCAGCGGCGCCATCTGTCTGACGGCTGACAATATCTACTTCCCACATGACGCCCGTCCGTCGTGTGACATGTGAGACAAAAAAAGTCAAGTTACTGAGAATTTTTTTTTTTTTTTGAGACGGACTGACATAAAGACATAGCTTAACGGACTGGTACAGAAACACACAAAAACAAATGATGATTCAGCATTCATGTAGTTGTAATTAGTGGGAGACGTATGCTTGTTTCTCTTCAACGTCACCTTTTTTTCCGCCGAAGCTTGCTTTTTATAAAGTATGGTGCCTGGGCTCCGCCAAAGCAATTTTGATGGCTTCCTCGCCTCATTTGCGAGTCTGTCGCCACATATTACGCAGAACGGGTTTTGGTGCGTGCGAGTGAACTAACAATAAACCTGAAGCAGGACTTCCAATATCACTATTGGGTCTCTTGAAAACAATTTTTAAAATGTTTTGCTAGCGTTTGGGTTTACCCTTTCCATATTTTATCACACGGCCAAGATGAACGTTTTGACAGAGGCTGATTTTCAAAATAAAACAACTTTCAAACAAAGTTTTATAACTAGACACACAGTGCATGTGTGCATGTACATGCGTGTTAACCATCCAGTGTCCTTGAGTTTAAAAAAAAAAAAAAGTGGAAAGAAAAGGAAAAAAAAACACGAGAACAGTGTTGCCATGGAGACACAGCTCGGTAACAGTTGCCACAGCGATTAGAAGAGAGAGGCGAGCTGAAGTGGTTGTTAGGGCGACCGTGGAGACAGAGAGAGAAGGAAGGAAGGAAGGAGAGAAGGAAGGAGAGAAGGAAGGAGAGAGTGATAGAAAAAAGTAGGTAGCAAAGGACAGAGTGGACAGGTAGAGATACCGTTCTTGCTAGCTCATTGATGCACGCCAAGTGGATGTTTAATAAAGGAAGCGGGTGGAATTCCTTCCCAACTCACCGATCCAGACGTCCTTGCCGAACCACGACAGGTTCTTCTGGGAGCTGTCGTAGTAGCCGATCTTCTTGTAGCTGCCCTCTGGGCGAGGTAGAGGAATTTTCATAGCATGACAAAAAAATAAAACGTTTTATGCATTTATGTATAATTACATTGGAACTTTGAAAATGAAACTTAAAATATTTAGGAAAAATATGACTTAAAAGTCAGTCCAGATTGTTCAGTACAAAATGGTTATGCTTATCAATCAAATATTTCATGACATGTATATTTGTTTGTATAGATTTTAAAGACATTTTTACTCATCCATCCATCCATTTTCTTGACTGCTTACTCCTCACAAGGGTCGCGGGGGTGCTGGAGCCCATCCCAGCCGGCTTCGGGCAAGTAGGCAGGGTACACCCGGAACTGGTTGCCAGCCAATCGCAGACATTTTTACTCATTTAATGTAAATGTATTTTTATGGTATTTTACTTATTTAACTCATTTGCTCCCAAAAACGTATAAATACGTTCTATTTTAAATGGTTGCTTCACTGAAAATGGCTGGGAGTCAATGAGTTAATGGCTTATTCACTTACTCATTCAATTACATTTTTATTTATTTAATAGCTTGTTTATTTATTTAGCCATAATTTTATTTATATTTTTTTCTTATTTATTTCTTTTATGATTTTATATTTTATTGTTGCCATTTGTTACTATTTAATGGCTTTTTTTGTGCATTAAATATAATTTGTAATTCCATATTTTATTGCAATTTATCCAGTTGCATTTGTATTTATTTTATGGCATTTTCTATTCATTTAATGGCTTATTTATTTATCTATTTTATGACATTTTTAGTTATTTTACGGCTTATTTTGTTATGTATTCAATGAATTAATGGCATTTATATTCATTTGAATGTGACTTTATTTAATGGCTTATCAATGCATGTAATCACATTTTCATTTATTTAATATTATTTTAATTACTTAATGCCTTATTTCTTTCATGTATTTATTTATTTATTTATTTAAAGTGTGTGACACGATCATGTGTTAAAAAAAAGAGTTTATGGAGCGAATGGTGAAAGTGTAAAATGTTAAAAACAAAGAAAAAAACAAGCCACACTCGAACTATGCACTTTAAATATATACTATTAATACATTTTCAAGCCCTTTCTCTGCCTTGTTTATGTTGTTTTATAGTGTAAGGTGCCACAAAAGCAAAAAAAACAACTAAAGTATTGATGTAAAACACTGTTCTGCTTGACATGCTTCTTTTCAGCATGTTTTCTCAGGTTTTTGGTCAGAAACTGGAATTTTTGTGAAACCATATTCTACTGCTGATTACTAAAAGTACAGAAAAGCTAGAAAGAAACTTCTTTTCTGGCAAAAGAAGAGAAGGAACTGCTTTTTTTTTTGGAAGGTGATTATATTGTCACAGAACACAATATTCTGTGAGTCTTGGAAGATCCGTCAGAATGCCCTAAAACAGTTGGCAATATGGGGAACTCTGCTTTGAAAATGGCTGGCAGTGAAAAGGTAATAAGTTTAAGTGCTTTCATAACTTAAAATGTGTTTAAAGCATATGGGAGGGGTAAACTATAAAACATTTTTTTTTACATGGTCTCCTTGTGTTGCTGATTGGCTAAGTCTGTAACATATCATCGGGTCCCTGTACAAGGCTGCTCAGCTCAATATTCAGTCAACATTAAATTTCGAGTGCATTCTCTCGTTTTACACCTTGCTGGATGGTGTTGGAGGTGTAACCAATGAAGTGCACTCCAATAAGTCTCTTCACTACCATGCTTTTCATGTTAAGAATGAAAATGTGCACAAAGAAAGCAGGGATGAGAACAGGCGGAAGAGGAGAAGGACAAACACAAAGGAGGTGGGGAGAAAAAAAAAAAGAAGCTTATGTGGTGGCCTTGACCAGGAATACTGATGAGCTCCCTCGCAAAGACGTTTTTTTTTTTTTGCGGATTCATGTCAGGTCATTTCACTGTGCGGGCCAAATTACCTCTGACACCTCCACACAGCCAACGTGAGGCTGGAGTGTCAAGGAGGCTCATCTTTTAAGGAAGCGCAGGAGAGTGAGAATAATAATCAGCCCTAAAAGTCGTTAAGTGACAAACTGCAGGCTGGTGGCCCGTTGCGCTAATCCAGCATCAAACTGCATCAAGCACGTTTTTGCTCAGTGCAATTATAGAAGATACACAGGCCAGCAGAGGATGTTTCGCCAGAAAGGATTTTCGAGAAGCCACACTTGAAAAATACCCTTGAGTACCATTTCAGTAGCGGAGCACCCTTGCAGAATGTGGAAAAAAGAAGTGAAATGTCACGACATGCTTTACATTACAATATTTTCCAAAAAGGATTTGCTTGAACTGAGAATCCACGCTGGAAAAATATTTGATGTACAGTTCAATTATAGTAGAGAATCATTATTAACTCATTCAAACCCAAAAACGTGTAAATACGTTTTTTTAATACTTTGTCCTTCCCTACCAAAAACGTATTTATGTTTGTTTGTTTTTAATGCTAAAGCACACAGAATGTTTTGATGCAGCTTCTGACCTGAAGAGGTCGCTTAAAGCAATGGTAGTTATTGCAAAAAAGGCCAGCAGGTGGCAGCAGAGGAGAGCCAGGGCCATGTTGAAACAAGCTGTTTTTGCTAGTGTTTGACAGGTTTGTGAACAAAAAAAATAAATAAATAAACTTATTCTATATTCTAAAACTAATTGCTGCAAAACGGAAACAGATAACAATACACCTTTTTTTTTTTTTTTTTCCGATCAAAGAAGAAACTCTAGTCTTTCTTTTGGTGTGTTCCATTTTTTTATAGCAATAAAACACGATATTCTGTGGGCCTTGCAAAATCAGTCAAAATCCAGTTGCTTCAGTAAAAATAGCTGGGAGTGAATGAGTTAAAGAATATGGAAAAAACAATGAAATGTTGCTGCATGCTTTGAATTGGGGAAAAGATATTTCCAAATTGCCCTCTTTAAAATCTGCTCTGCTATATGAGCCAAGAATCCATACATGAAAAATACTATCAAGTATCATTTCAGAAACAAGGCACCACTGGGAACAGGACAAGACATTTTTCTGCATGCTTTGAATTGGGGGGAAAAAAGCTTTTCACAGTAAAATTTTCCTTCCACATTTTTTGACAGATTCAAACCATTACAAATTCATATCTCACATTCTATATTTCAACAATTCGCTTACATTCTAGTGCATTTCAGTCTAGCTTTGGCTCTTCAGCATTCACACGCAATTTCTACACAAATTGTATTTTGTCTAATTTTCAATGAAAATGAACGTTATTACCTTGAAGCTGTTCAATGAGGGTCATGGCCATCCTGGAACCCTGAGCATCGAACACTACCTGGCCCTGAGATAAAAAGACATTTTGAGGAGAATCAAACCTCTCAGTTTGGGATTTAGTTGGATGTTACGTTAGCTTAGCTCTCGCCGCCTTCAGACTGGGATTTCGAAGGGGTGGAGAATTTTCTGTACTTTTTTTTTGTAAAGTTTCCGGTAAAATTGAAATAGAAGTGAAGCTAGGGATCTTAATAATAATTTAAATAAAATATTATTAGAAATTAACCTACCGAAACGCCTTCAAAGGAGCTTGTATTGAGCGCACGATAGATCTCAGACGTGATATCTTTGTTGTTGTAGTTGAAATCCTCCAGCCGCCGCCCCTTGGCCTTGAGTGGCGCCACCGTCTTATTGAGGGCCAGTGCTAGGGCCCAGACGGCGTCATAGGCCAGCGGGGCCTCCTGGAAGCCGCCCGTCTCTTCGGGATTCTTGACGCCCAGGCGGGATATCAAGGCTTCCAGAAACTCCTGGGATGTCTGATTGAGGGGGAAATAGAATAGAAAGGAAGTAGATGAGGAAAAGTGGTGTTTTGGAGTCTAATAATAACGCCACCATAACCCCGGGTTTTCACCGGATGCGGTTGCGGTGCGGTTGCGGTGCGGTCCGGCGACGCAAGCAATTAGATTCCATTCATTCGAATGGTGCAGTTTACACCGCTTGCGGGTGCGTTGCGTGTCGACTGCGGAAGGCCTGCGGCGTGCCGCAAGCCTTCCGCAAGGATAGACCTATTTTCTATTTTTGCCGGACTCCGCAGCGGTAGGCCTCCGGCAAATGGCAAGCTAGCACAAAACACATCGAGCGGGACAGGAAGACCGAGGCAGTTTCAAAATAAATTTCCGGTTACCTTTCAGAATAAAACACTCGCCAGCTCCTATTTCGCAAGTTTTTCAGCAAAACGTGACGTGGGCGTCGCCGGGCCATGTGCTCATTCACGGTTTAGACACCAGCGAACATGGACGAGGAGAGGTTTATATTGGAGGTGGAAAACCACAAAATAATATATGACACGGCACATCCTTTTTATAAGGACTGTAATGTATTGTGAGTTTGATGTTCGCGATTGCTTGTTGTGCCCGTCTCGCTTGCCGTACTGAGCGGCAGCCGGACGCGGAAGACAGAAATAAAGAGTGGACCCGCTATTAATATACTTTATAAGGACAACCAAAAAAAGGATGCTGCATGGAATCTCATAGCAGAAGAAGAAGAAAAGGTTAAATCAAAAGAAGTCCACCTCTCGTTGTGAAATGCCACATGATCGCGCGCGCGCGGTCCCGCGAGACACGTTGGGAAGTGGGCGGCGACGGAGCTGCCGGACCGCAGCTGTGCGGAGCCGGTGTGGATTGACAAAAAAATTGACCCGTCCGGAGCACGCAGTCAAGACGCACCGCACCGCAACCGCACCGCAACCGCATCCGGTGAAAACCCGGGGTAAGGCTGATTGTTATGAAAGGTAATAGCACAGCCAGTGTCACAAAGATGCATGTTTTGCCAAATTTTCATCCTTCAGCATACAGTCTTTCCGGAGCAGAAGATCACCAAATACTGCCAAAGGAAGAAAAATAGGAATATGCCTCTCGGAGGGTAATAATATGTGTCAATCAATCAGCATTTGTCTACAAAGTATCACATTAACGCAGACCTGAGATGTAATGATGGCCACAAAGCAACCGCATTAAGTCTGACAGAATTCCATCAAAACACCTCACCACCTGTTTTGGGGCGTAAATGAGCCCCGGGTGATTTGTCAACTCCGTCCTCTCGGCAGCGAGCAATTAAGCTAATCTGCGGGCGCTCATGTGTGACGGCAGATTATTGCTCGCAATCATCAAGATGTCCCCGAGGATTCCCCTGGAGGCCCACGCGCAAGTCCAATTCGGCTCTCTGACAAGTCCAATTCATTAAAAAATTCCACCTTGGCATTTAAATGTGACGTGCGATCCCACCGCCTCCAGTGCTTGGCGTGCCCGCCAAGAAATATGCCAATTTCAAACTTGCAAATTGAATTGGAAATAGAGTGATTGCGCGTACGCATCTAATCGGGACGCCCCGTGGAGGAGTGCGTCAACGATAAAGCAGCAGGTAGCAGCAGGTAGTGGCAGGTGCGAGTTTTAATACAAACAACAGCTGCTGAGGGGAAAAAATTGCAAGGACGAGGCGAGGCGGGTAAACATGAAGAATAAAAGTCAACACAGCGGCAGTCAGAAAAGGTCAAGGGGAAGACTTGAAGGGCTGTCAGTTCATTACAATTTTTAATCATAATTAATTGCATGATTTCCATAGTTAGGCAAGTTAGATCTGTTCTAAATGCATCATAAAATTATGTTTTTCATACTCTTGTTTACACAAGTAGACAAATGTGGTGTTACGTTCTGAAGTTGGATCCCAAAGCGCAGACCAAATACGATTTTAACTATTTAGTCACATAACTTGACTAGATGAGAAACAACGAGAGTTGCACAGAGGAACAGTGGGAATAATCTGACAAAACACACCCTTCTCAGACAGGCTTACATAGACAGTGAATGGATCTGATTGGCTGCGGCCAAACGTGGGTAACACTGATAGGTCGCTGAAACAGGACTGACATGGCTTTATCTAATTCGCTGCTGACTTAACACGTGTGTAAAACTGATTGGCTTCTGACCATGAAGAGATTAAAGATTCTTGACATCACATAGTTACATGTTGACTGCATCAGTTCAAATAAAACAAAAACACTACAGTTACCTGCCGATTGCATCTTGCATCATTTCAAATAAAGTCAAATAAAACCAAACATCAGACATTTGCCACAAACAAAACACAGACAAAACACAGTCATGTTATATAGTTACCAAATACAAATGTGGTTGCATCTTTCAGAACATTTATTCAGTAATTTTACAGTTAAATGATTCATAAAGTTAAATAGATATACGAAACAGTTAAAAGGAGTATGAAACATTGAGTCATAGATTTGTGTTAAGGTCATTTTTTTGCCACTAGGTGGCATTAATGTTTCATGTTGGATGTTGATGACAGGAGCAGTACATTTTTCTTTTCAAATTCAGAGGAATTGCATAAATGCCAATTGTATTTAAATTTATAATGCCTCTGGACATCGTATTTAATGTTTTTTTTTCCCCATGCCATTTAAGGCAGTAAAATTTTGGCAAAATCTGTTTTTTAATGGCCCACGGAAACTGTATACAATAATGAGTAAATCTAGCTGGGTAAGATACATTTGAAAAAGCATGTTTTGTCAAAAATGGACTAACTACAGGTAACTAACTGACTAACTAAATAACAAACTACGATTACAACTTTTTGCAGTAGAGGCAGCACATTACAAAAAAAAAATCTTAAAAATTACAGATATCTGTGGCCATTTTTGGCTACAAACTGGTAAAATCAAAACATTTAAGACGGCTTGGGGGTTAAATGACAAATAAGTTAAACAATTAAGCTAATATTTAAAGGGTTGAAATCCTGAAAATTGTTAAATATCTGATCATTTTGATTAGAGTTGAAGTTTATAATGGAAAAAACGGGGAGAAAATACTGACATATTGACAATAATTTTACAGCATTGTGTTTGCTTGTGTACATTGTTGGCCACAAAGGTGTCCAGCGGAGAGTACATTTGAAGATGGTGCCCTCTTCTTCGAAAAGCAAAACATGCACTTAAGAGGCTTTAGACTACGTCACTGCTGAGATGAGCAAAATGGAAAATGCTGACAAAAAAATAAACAAAACAAAAAAAAAGGCGAGTGTTTTTTTTTCCCTCGAGGAGAAATCCTCCTTCTGTTGTGGAGATTTAGCAAACATATTGTTGATAAACAGCTCAGAATATTTATCGGTGGCTAAATGCTGAGGCATAGCGTCTGTGGAAGCAAACATTTTTACATGACAATGAATTACTTGAATAAATTTCATATTGGCGAGCATACAGCTAAACTACTGCCAACAGTGCAAAATATCAAGAGGAGAACATGCGGTGATAATTTTCACATCAGTCTTATTTTCAGCAAAAACAGAAGGATTCTAGCTCAGCTAATGTTGGCTCGCAGATCACCAAATAAAAATGTGCGATTCATAATCTAAAGTAAGTGATATTTTTCCAAGAAAGCACAAATTTAATAGCTAGCAGCACTTAGAGCTAATGTCAGTTAACAAGTCACAATGTAAAAATGAGAAAACAAGGCTAATAGTGAGCAACACCTAAAGATATTTGTTAGCAAGCACTATAGAAATACATACATATTATGTAGAGTACAGTATTATTGTTTTTTGTTTGTTACTCATTTTTTGTGGAACAATGAGGCCAATAGGAACCCCGACACTCTGACAGCCAATGTTAGTTAGCAAGTAAAAATGTGACATTTATCATATGAATTAAGTTTTGTTTGTTTTTTTGACAAAGAAAAAGCTTAAAGTTAGCTGGCGAACCACTTTGCAGGCAGATATAAAAATGCGACATTCATCATCTGAATTAAGTCTTATTTTATTTTCTGAGAAATCACAAGACTAATAGCTAGCGGCAACCACCACAAATGCTAACTAGTGAGCATCTCCTCAGCAGTGCTGATAAGAGGACAATCTCGGCGCTCATTTGGCCGCCCCAAATGCCACAAATCGTCCAAACTGTTACTGGAGGACAAAGTCACAGCCGAGTCATTAAAATTCTGCCTGAGTGTCATAATAATAACGATAATGTCATACATTTTACGACAAACCATCCAATTAAAGCGGCAATCCTTCCCGGGGCCGGACCTGACTACAACCTTAATAAACTGCGTTAGCAGCGCGGCATTAAGCGCGTGGTGCTTATCGTCGTGTAAAATAACCTACAGGTGATAATGGACTTTGGCGACCAAACTGTCCGAATTGAAGTACTTTTTCCATTAAATTGCAATAATTTACTGATATGTTATAAGTCCGCCCAGCTGGGATGGGCTCTAGCTCACCCGTGAGCCTACACAAAGTGATGATAGGAGATAGAAATATAGGTGGAGGGGTGAAGGATTTCTTTGCAATATTATGCATACTTGGTCTTTTTTTCCCTCCAAAAATAAATACATAAATTCAAAATATTCTGCAAAAAATGTGGAATATTCTTTTTCAGTAAAGCTGTGCTTAGAATCTCTTCCTATTCATTATATTGTGTCCTATGTAGTAAGTTTCCTATTTTATTGTGATGCATAGGTTTAGCCCGAGCATATAGTCCCTCAATATACATATATTGAGAATGATGATGACATGATGACATCAAATAAGGTAAGCTAACCAAAATAGCGTTTATTTTCGCCTACCATGTTGGAGACACCCCGGACCGTCTCGGGATTGAGCATGACGATCTCAGTGGTCACGTGACCCTCCACGGCCTCTGTCATGTTCTCCACGGTGCAGTTGATGGTCGGGTCCTTGATCTTGAACCAGTTGTCGGCGTACCAGCCGATCAGGAACCACACATACTTCTTCCCGTAGAGCTTCTCTTTGAACACCTGCAGGGGGCGGTGTGTTGGAGGGTCAGGGTCCATTACAGTCTGTGTTTGGTAGCATTTCTCCTATTACATGTATGTACATGTATTTGTGATTTTTAGTCCAATTAGACTTTAGCCATGTGTTAACTTGTCATGTCAATCTAATCTGCCCAGGGCCTTCACAATCATTCGTGCTGGCCCATGAAACTTGAACTGTATGCTTATTAAACATGCAGATTTCAAATTCATCCTCAAAGGGACAGAGCACTGGCCCTTGATGACGTCAGTATTTTTTCTATCCTCTAATTAGGTGGTCACAGCAAAATGTATAGCCAACTTTAAGAAGCAAAACATGTCTACTGCGATTTGCACATTTTAATATAATCAATAATAAGCATCTCTGGTGAGTATGGGTAATTTATTTAAGATAAATTCATTTTTGGTGTGTAATTTTATTAGCTAAATATTGATTGTGAACTGCTGCAGAAGATAAACAGTAGTGCTCCCCTGCTGGCTGCAGGGGATAGGAGGGGCCTGAGCCTTGCCATGAATAACCAAAATCTGTATGTAATTGCTCCCCCCGTAAGTGGATTCATAAGTGCACACAGTTGCCACAAGATGGCAGCAACACACTACTTTTGTCTAAATGAAGCTCCTCAACTCACTTCAACATAGTTCCCTGGCACCACGATCACAAAAGACGACGGGAAACTCCTACTTTTGTTTAAATGAAGCTCCTCGACTCACTTTAACATAGTTTCTTGTCACATTGAGTCGGGTAAGTTCCCACTGGAAGGACCAGGTACCAAATGTGCCACCTGCCAAGGGTTCCATGTATCATGTAAGCCATGTAACCATGTAAAGTATGTGAATCTGGTCAAATCTGGTTAAAATAAAAAAAATTATAAATAAAAAAAAATATAAAAATGTGTCGCCTTGTTGTGGCGTTCAAATGGCTCATTACAGGGACACAACCAGAGTCGGGGGAATTTGAGTCTCTTGGGATTAATTGAGCGGAGAGAAGCAGGCACTCACCTCACAAAACACCTTCCTGGCTTCGGTCTCGTAAAACAGGCCTACGATGATCCTGGCATCCTGACGCTGAGAAAAAAATGAAATGCTGTTAAGAGCAATAGAAAAAAAAAAAAAAAAGAAGAATACTGTAACTTTGACCTAATGTTTTTAAGGGTTGTATGCAATTTGAAAACAGACAGAAGGGACTTTAGATTAGTTGGAGTGGGAAAAAATGTAATTGTGTAAGTGAAATAATAATGAAATTTAAAAAAAAATACAATATCTCAACAAATAAATAATAATTCATTATGGAGTTTTTAAATGCATTTTCTAAAATTAAAAAAAAAGAAAATGTTTGTATGTGAAATAAAAAAAAAGTTTACAAATATGTTTGTATTTCATGATTAACAAAAGCTACATTTATAAATTGTTTGATTAAAAAATTACAATTTTCAGTACATATAATTCTATATTCTAAAAATATTGTTTTAGTTCATTTTTACAGAAAGAAAGTGTTAGTGGGCTATGAAAAACTGTTTATTTTACTATTTTTTGTAATTCATTATTTAAAACAGAAAGTATTGATCATCTTATCAAGAAAATATTATTTTACTAACATGTTCTGTATTTTATTATTCAAAATAAATGAATTAACTAATTATTTCATCAATCAATGTGAAATGTGCGTGTTTCGTTTTTAAGAATTTAGTTAGCGAGCTTCTTGTATTTTTGGATGTCTTGATGCTCTTCGGTGCATTGTTGCCTCTCGCAGGTCAGTCTGGGTACTACGCGAGGTTACGTTTGAACACGGCAGACTTTCAATTTGGCGGACAAGAACCGCAATCATTCCTACAGCTTGCCTGTCTTCATCGTCTTTGCATTTTCTGTCAGTACAGATGCCTTGTGGCACATTACTGCCTCTCACAGGTCTATCCAGGTACTGCGTGAGATAATGTTTGAACACGGCAGACAAGAACCGCTAGCCTCTTAATAATTCCTGCAGCTAGCCTATCTTCATCGTCTTTGTATTTTCCGTCAGTGCAGATGCCTTGTGGCACATTGCTGCCTCATGCAGGTCAGTCTTAGTACCGCAGAAATATGTGCAAAACGGATGCGAAATGAATGCGTAGAGCAAATACGAAGCGTGCGACCTTCAGTGTTCCAGAAGCTCAGGAGTATCTCATTAACACTGCACATTAATTTCTGCCAACTGGCGTCCATGCTAATGATATTTGCAGCTGTGATGTGAGAGTGCCTGGAAGAGAGGATGTTGGGGGGGTTTGGGGGGGGGGGGGGGGTCTTTGGCTGACAGCTGAGGTGAATTTTTAATCAAAGCACCTTCAGGTTTTTGACAGCCACAGCCGGGTCGGTCAGAAAGCTCTGGCGAACGCTGATCTCGATGCCGGCCTCCTTGACTCGCTGCTCCAGATCGTCCAGAGTCTGACGGACAGATGGAAACCCAGACATAGGGAAAACATGAAAAGCGGAATAGGAGCTAGCACTAAAGAAGACGCCTGATAAAGGGACAACAGTAAAAAAACGCTAGCGGTGGTGGCGGAAAAAGCGGATCATTAACCTCCATTAAAGCGACGCACATTAAGCGTCTGTGTATTGACCGCCGCGTCTGGGGGAGATGCACGGCGCGATCGATGTGCTTTCGCCACCAATATTCTGACAAATATGTTGAAAAGGAGTCCGATAATTACTGTGAGTGATTGCTGGAAAGAGCAACACGGCGGCTGCGGTAAACAAACACCAAGAAGCTCAATGGCTAATTAAAACAATCCGGTCTGATGCAAACAACATCAATGTAACCACATGAAGAAAGTGATTAAAATATGACCAAATCAAGCATCCCTTTGTGGTTCAACACAACGGCTTGGATGCCTGCTCGTTATTTTCCTGTGCTTCCATTACATAAAAACACTTAAATACAGTCAAGGGAATTTGTGGCATCTGGTCCTTGTTTAGTGCAGTGGCTACTTGTCACCCTTTAAAGTGGAAGTCAACCATAAACATTTATTGACAATAATGTGTTATATGTACCCTCACTAGTCTAAACATGACTTTCTGATTAATATTACATTTGTGGAATATGAGTTATGCAGCAAAATCCAGCCTTTTTTATTCATGTCCGGGGGCGGCCATTTTGCCACTTGCTGTCGACTGAAGATGACATCACACTTGCTCCGGGCTCAGGCAACGACCAATCACAGCTCACCTGTTTTCTGAAGCTGAACTGTGATTGGTTGTTACCTTAGACTTGAGCAACTGTGATGTCATTTTCACTCGACAGCAAATGGCAAAATGGCCGTCTTCTGATATTAATAAAAACTGCTTGATTGTGCTGCTTAATTCATATTCCACTAACACAATATTATTAACCATAATACCGTATTTATTTATTTATTTATTTATTTATTTATTTTTCTTGATAGCTCAGTTATTGTTCATGCGGCAGTCTTACCGTCTTCAAAATATGATCATCAATGGTCTCTCTTTTTTTTTTTTTCTTTTAAATATGTGTGTATGTGCGCATGGTCATTTGTGCTCATTAATTCACCTGAAACCTAATAAAAATCGCATACCCTTCAAATTAACCGGATCCTTCAGAGTCTCGCCAGAGTCGCAAAGTTCAAAAGGTCAGGAGACCAGAAGAAAGATCAAAGGAAAGAAAGATGAAGCAAAGTGAAATCCAGCACCAACCAGACACCACCTGCCACCCACATGGTATCGTATTTAGACTAGTCCCCAACGTATAATTGCCAAGAAATGTTTTTTTGGGTTGACTTCCTCTTAAAATCAGTCGACTGACAGCTTCCAAATTTGAAGACACCTGTAATGCCAATGATAAGACACACCGTGGTTGAGCATGTGATGCGAGATACTGACCGAGGTGAAGACTTCAGTGGTCTGCTGGATGGTGGCGATGCGGGTCCACTTCCACTTCTGGAAGAGCTGAACCCGGGTAGGATTGTGCAGCGTGGCTGACGGGTGCGTGCGGAAGAAGGTAGGGAAACGCTGACGGTTGGACAACGCTGGGGAACTGGAGCCATACGAAAGCTGTGAAAAACAACACCGGGCATAAACTTTGGAGAGGTCTGGAAGGCGGGGCAGCGCTAAATGCCAAACATCCAATGAATCAAACAGTGAGTCTCACAATGACAAGTGGAAGGAAAAACCTTCGACAGATCTTTTTAAAAACGACAAAGGTGGCATTTAGGGAATTGTTACAGACGTTCCCTCCCACCCTGATGGATGTCAGACATGTCGGACAAGAAGTACTCTTCACAATAATAACGATAATAATAACACATCCCTGGAGAGTGCAGCAGGTAGATAATGTTGTTTATATGACATATAAGTGCAATTTGAAGAAAGACCAACGGTGCAAGCACAGAAATTTAATGTACGACAACTAGAAGAGCTCAGATTTCCACCAAAGAGGCACTTGGTTTATTTATTTACCGGTAAATGGGATCACGATTCTGGTCGTACTTTTGTTTTTGTTTTTTTGTGGTTTTTAATCAGGAATTAGGATCTTCCACTACAGTTACGATCCAACAAAACATTGATTATTTTATTATTATTTATTTTGTGTAATTTTGCTCCAATATGATTTCGATACTTTTATGTTCTAAGGTTGGATCCCAAAGCGCAGACAAAAATAAGATTTTAACTATTTATTCACGAGAGGCGTGGAACAAACTTGACTAGACGAGAAACAACGAGAGCTGCAGAGGAACAGAGGTAATAATCAGACAAAAACACACACTTCTCAGACAGCTTATATAGACAGGGAATCAATCTGATTGGTTGTGGCTAGACATGTGGGTAACAGGACTGACATGGAATTATCTGATTGGCTGTTGACTAGATAAAGAGATTAAAGATTCCTGACATCACATAGCTTCTGACATCACATAGCGCACCACCAGTTGAAACTAGATGCAGATTACATCAGTTCAAAACAGACACTTGACACTTGACACACCTCATGGTCATGACCCAAACATAACCCTTACATGACCCTAGTCACGACAGTAAGCATAAACCTTGCATGACCCAAACATAACCCTGTCATGCCCTTGCATGAACCCAGGCATGACCCAGTCATGACAGATACACTGATTTTCTTCTGGTATAATTTTTTATCTTGTATGATTAATGCAGCCCTATGGGGGGTACAAGCCATAGCAAACTTAGACCTATCACAAGCCTGAATAAAGACAAAGGGTGGCGTTAGCAATCAAATTCTTATTCACTAGTCTCCCTCCACTTATGCCAAGAAAATAAAAGATAAAAAAAGGAGCAATTTTAAATAATGAAAGATAACTACTGAATGAAAAAGGAGGCTCCAATCCACATAAGGACAATTTTGATAGAAGGGTACAAAATATCAAAAATTCAAATGCCAGACTAATTTTGCAGATGTCAAATAACGTTTTTTGCCAGCTTGTACCAATGCTATAACTCTAACATAACCTGCCTGGTAGTGTTTTACAGATCTGAAGTGAACAGAAAGGTAGCTTTAACAACCCCAAATGTCACTCACTGGAAAGCTTGAGGCATTCCCCAAAAGAAGAATTAGACTTAAGCTGCAGCTATCTACCACTGGCGTGTATGATCCCACTTTCCGCCCATAAAACCTCAAACAATATCTTTTAATTCCAACCAATCGGGTTTCCTTCTGCCCTCAAGCAGCAATCAATGCTCAGCAGTGCTTTTAGTAACAGATACACAGGATCACATTAAAAGAGTGAAAGAAGGAGATGATTAATACCCTCTTTTTGATCCAGGAACTTGAGGTTTTTCTATGCCTGAGCTACAAAGAAGCACCTGCAGGAAGGTAGCAAAAGTACACACATTCTTTACTTAAGTAGAAATAAAAACAAAGGGGCGGGGTGGCTGCGGTGTTTGGTAAAAGTACCGGTACTCAAAAAAACAATCCTGCACTCAAAAGTACAGACACCTGAAAAATGTACAACAGAGAACATCGCGCAGGCCATCTTTCGAGAAGGACAAGAGGGACGGATGCCAAACACTAGAAGCCATTGTACTCTGTGACTAAAGTCAGAAACATCGAAGACAATCAGACAAAGTTAATGGAGAGCCAAGTGAGAGGCGGGACGCAACACAGAAGATGGGAAATAGAACTTGGTGCCAAAGCCAGAGGGAAAAAAAACATGTTGACAAGCAGTATGCGAGATGGGACAATACGCTTTGTCTTGCGCTATTATGTCCTCGTCAGGGTCTTTTGTGGAGCTGCCTCGTTCACGTGTCGGCGGCGTCAAAATCAATAAACAGCCACAGAGTTAGAAAATGATGTGCACTGAACGTTTCTGCAAACTGACTCCATCTATAGTTCATTTTACACTGCAGAAAAATTTAGCATAGTGTCACACGGACTTCTGAGTAGCAAAAAGCCAAGCTTCTCCAATCTCAGATGGCACCTCTAGTAAACAAACCCTTCTCTGTCATTTGACCAAGGCAAAGCTATTCAGAAAACAACAAAAATGGCTTGAGGGATGATTATAGCCTTCTTCTCTACCACCAAGGTTTGAATGTGTGGAGTGGCAGTTGAAAAGTGATGTAAAATTATTGTAAGGGAGATAGAACGATGGCCATCATTTACATTTCAAAAGGTAAATTGACAAACAAAAAAAGATGTGGTCCTTTATGATTCTTAAAAGATTGGCTAGTTAATGGACTTTTCTGCTGTTGAGATTAATAGCGCAGACATGTTCTTTTGACGCTGAAATGAATAGCGCATTATAGAGCTGACATTAGCAAGCAAGCTAACCATTATGTTTTGCTAAGTTACTATAAGACAACCCAAACAAAATAATTTATAAAAATAACAAAAACCATAATAAGGCAGCGGAAATGCCAGAAATGAGCCAGCTCTTAAATTGGACGGCAACCGTGACAGAACTGATGGGAGAAAGTTGAGCAGGATCCACTACATTGTGACAAATGACACGCACTAGCCATTTAGCTAGCTAGCGCAAGAAAAGAGGCACGCCAGCCAGGAATTCCAGTACCAGAAACAAGCAAGTTTTTCAATGGGTAAGCATGGAAGAGAGTCTCACCCAGCTTGGCTGTGTAATTTAGGTTTATAAACGGCTGTAATAACACTGAAAAGCTACTGGCCTTGAACAGGAGCCATGCGGTGACTCAGCGTCACTCACGCACGTTTTGCTTTAAAAGCCCTTTCTCCATCTTGTATTTTTGGTGTTTATATTGTCACAGACCAGAACAATAGTCTGTGTCAAAACACTCTACAACAGCTGGCAACATAGGGAACTGTGCTTAGAAAATGGCTGTCAGTCAAAGGTAATAGTAAATCCTAGCATTTGTGTTAATTAGATTACAAGAGAGTGATTTTTGAGAAAGGAGTAGTTATTTATGTATTCCCACCCCACTGTGCTCTTTACCCACAGTCCAATTCCATCTTATTTCCCATGAGCAGCGAACTCACCACGATGAGGTTCCACATGCGAGCCGCCTCGGCCACGATGGTGGAAACGCCGCTGCAGCCGGGCATGAGCACGATCTTGATGGGCTCCGTGTACAGCAGGTCGTACAGCAGCTTGGTGGACTCGCCCGGGTCGCACTGGAAGGAGTTCCGAAGGACATCACAAGAAAAATCAGAAGGGGAACAAGTGTGAGTGTGCAATGTCTCCCCGCTATATTTGTTTTTTACAATGTACAAAAACGTCTGCATTTAGAGTTGTGCACCTTTAGTGCAGTCCCACATTAAGCTACAAAATGAATGGAATCCACATCCCCTCAACAATTTGCTAATATATATTTGTATATTTTTCACATATTTTAAAGTTCATTCACATCTTTTATTTTCTTTATGTATGGGGCTGAAATAATTAATTAAGTAATTAATTAATTAATTAATTACTTTTAATTAATTCATTAATTAATTCATTTTTGTAGTATTTATGTGGTGCCTAAAGATGTCACAAGATGCCACCACATTTATTTTAAATCAATTCTGATCTTTTTTTTTCTCAAAAGAAGACAATTTTGTTTTGGGTTTAATCTCTTAGCTATTTTTTTTTTTTTTTTTTTTTTTTTTAGACCGATTCTAACATTACAAAATTAAACTGTTCAGCTTATCCCTATCATAATTTTTTTTTCAAAATGTCAAAATAAAAGAAAAAAAGATTTTGATTATCCCCCACCCCCATTGTCTACATTTTTTTCACCCATTCATACCATTCTAATTGTAAAGTGTTCATCTTAAATTTATCGCAGATTTTTTTTCAAAATGTAAAAATAAAAGCCAAAAAATTTAGATTTTCCACCTTTAATTTCTATTTTTTTTTTTTACCCATTCATATCGTTCCAACTTTAAACTGTTCATCTTATCCCTATCACAGATTTCATTTAAAAAAAAAATCAAAATAAAAGCCAAAAATGTATGTTTTATTTCTTTCCCGTTTAATTTCTACATTTTTTACCCATTTATACCGTACTTTAAAATGTTCAGCTCATTTCTACTTCATTTTTTTTTTCCATAATAAAAGCCAAAAATTTTGACTTTGTATTTTTTTTGACCAATTAAAACTGTTCTAACTTTATAAACTGTTCAACTTACATTATGTGCATTTTTTTTTCAAAATCAAGTCTTCTGTAAGCCATTGATGTTAATGTTACAAGATGCCGCTGAAATCATACAGTGTTTTGGGATCCTGGTTTGTGCTGTATCTATGGGTTAAACTATTAATATCGGCAATTATAAAAATTCTTACCAGGGGTGTCAATTTCTCACGGAGGTTTACTGTATTTTAATCCGATGCGCTTTCAGCGTAACTGACAGCATGGCAGGAGTGATCGGTCGCTCGCCGCCTGCCGCCGTCACGCCTAAACTGTCCTGACACGTGTGATGATTCAGCCCCGCCGAGGCCTCGCAAACACAATAGAAACTCTCCTGACGGGTGTCACAAACAATCAGCGGGCCGTGACGGGGCTCCTAATTCAGGACGTTTGTCTCGCCGCCGCCGATTGTCTCGTTTTGAGCTAACGAGTGAAAACACTTGACGTCCTCACATGCGAGTAAGATGCACGATGCGAGGGAGCCGACGTCAAAAAATTGCGAGGCCCAGCTCGTAATTTTCTGACTTTTGCCGCAGCGTTGACAGCACCCGAGGCAGGAAAGCAAATGAAAGTGCAAATAGTGGCATTATGCACATGCCAGGGTTAGTCATGGCCATAAAGGAGCACCTGCACCATCTAATGAGCTGAGGGAAAAACATACTTATGCTGACTTTTGATTGACATTGATCATCCAAAATAGATGAAAGGAGCTTAAAAATAATTAAAGTGATGAACCCTCGCACCCCATTTTTCATGGCAGAGCCTTGAATTGATCATCCTCCGCCCACATTTGATAGTGTAAGGAAAAAAAAAATGCATTTAATCTGACGGTATTCACAAGCCCTGAAATTCACCCAAAATGGCTGCTTCAAACCAAAATGGCTGACCTCCAAACATAACACGTGCATCATATACTTGTATTATCGAATTGCTGAGATCACCAAAAAGGCCAACACAGTCATTCATAATAAAAACTAATAATTTTACCATTACAACATCAGCGCTACAGTTCTCCAATGCTAACAAAATTAGCATCGACTTTTCAGTTTTGATGTCCAACCAGAAGCGGCAATTTTCGCAACGCGAGCGAGACGGCGGGGTGTTTTTTTTTTTTCCTCCCAATCAATCAGCAGCGACAATCACTTCCTCCCCACGGGTGGTTTTGCGTGTTAGGAAGGCGCAATCAGCCTGTGCAGACTTCATCATGTCAACAAAGCTGCAGACTCGGAGATAGTATACGCAATAGTTCATGTTTCACATAAAAGATGACTATGTGCACACTCCAGACGTACTAACACGTCACATTTCCCTGAGCTATATCTCCTACGTAGCACTCATTGATCACCCGCCACTAATAGGCTCAGATGATGTTATATATGAAATGATGGTAGTAAGATAAAGGCCTGAAGGGAAAGTGGATACCTTTCCGTAACAGTTCTAAGCTACTGATTTAACCCTTAATTACTTGCTAAGTCCCGTTTGGCTGACCAGCAACCAAGCAAGAAATTGTGTCACCAGTGCCAATTCAAGCATAGCGTGGGGAGTACAGGGGTCAAACAACGAGCAAACTTTTTTCATAAATTGTTGATGTTGTTGAAAAAACATTACTACTAATTGAAAAACATAGTACTTTTTATTTGTAAAAAATGCTACATAAAAATAATATTTTTTAAAATTAAAATTACTTGGACAACAGGACTTTTTCTGCTAAAATACAATTGTTGACAATTTTTTTTTATTTAAATATGAAAAATATATTTTTATTTAACATTTTAACTATTAAATAAAACCTCCACTCTTATAAAATTATTGCTTGTCTCAAACATCTTTTTCAATTTTTTTTTTCATTTTTTTTTTATTGATAAGAAATACTGCCATATTGAACATGT
Source organism: Festucalex cinctus (assembly GCF_051991245.1). NCBI lineage: Eukaryota > Metazoa > Chordata > Actinopteri > Syngnathiformes > Syngnathidae > Festucalex > Festucalex cinctus. Next base: position 1,924,659 of record NC_135417.1, on the reverse strand, counting down.
TTAACTTCAAATCACAGGAAAATGTATGTTAAATGTTAAAATATAAGAATTTTTTAAATACTAAAATAAATAAAATAACGTTTTTTTAATTGTATTATAAATATGTAAAAATATAACTTCATGCAAAAAATGCATTTTTTGCAGGAACGAATGAAAATGTTTGTATGGAATAAATTACATTTTTTTTCCCCTAAATTTAAAAAAATAATTATAGGACATCTTAATTGAAATATATAACTTCACATTTATAAAATGAGACCTTTTTCCCAACTTTTCATTGAAAAAAAACAAACAAACACTTGAAATACTGTATAGTTTGTTTTGTTCAACGAAGTGATAAATAATTTTTTTTGTTTGTTTTGGTGAAAACTATATTTTAAAGACAACTTTTAATTGAAAAAAAAAAAGTTTTTTATTGAAAAATACAACTTCACTCATATGCTAGTCTTAAAAATGTGTGACTTTGTCAATTAAAAAAATACAATTTATTTTTTAGATAGTATGATTAAAGATTTTTTTTTTTTTTACTAGAAATATGACTTCTTTCAACAAAAAAAGTGCTTTCATTTCATGAAAAAAAATCTGTCTTTTCACAAAAATATACAACTTTTCCATTAAAAAAAAAAAAAAGAAGGACTGGGGAACAGTGGTATCAATTAAGTTGGATACTAAAGCTTGGTTTATGCTTGACATCCACGAGGTTCATGAGAAACAAAATCATTTCCACACATACCAACGAAAGGTTGTAAATATATGTAGATAAACATTGCTGACGAGCAAATGCTGTTGGAAGCAACAGATTTATACTTCCTGATTCATTGATGTTTTGATTTGCTGTGATTGTATTGGTGTTAATGTTTTATGTTATGTTTGTTTTTTGTGTTTCTGTAAAGCGCTTTGTGACAGCTCAGGCGGTTTGAAAGCGTTATATAGATAAACTTGAGTTGAGTTGAGGTTGAGTTCATTAACTTTTTTAAATTATATGTCAAGTGTTCAAAAACTTATCTACTGCTATTGTGTGAAGCGTTCATATACTGTAGATGCTCTTCACTGCCCCCTATAGTCTGGGAGAATATCTGCTAACAGTGAGAGCAAGCAACTCTCTGGAAGGGAACCGCCCCCAATTTAACCCTTAATCAATGCGGCGTCCCACCTGGCAGATCGACAACCACTTGGGGGAAAAAAATGTGTTGCGCCTGCCAATTAAAACTACGCTTCGGAAGCACCCCCGTCTCACCGCATCCGCACGTGGCAACTGCGCCGTCTCGCTGCGTCGCTGTTAATAATTCATCAAAGTTGGCAGTCTGAGCTTTGACGTCGCCATGGCAACGGCCAGCGGCTGGAGCGCATATGCGTGTGCGTATCACAGCATGTGTGGACGCCTATGTGTATCGTGAGGTGCCATGGCCTCGATAGCCGGGGAAAGGATACGCTGATCCACCGCGCCGAACAAGGATTAAGCGGCGGGCTTCATGAATATTGCATGCGTGACGCATGCCTGACGCTTCACACTCGAGTACGCTAATATGGCTCCCCACCTTGCGTGCCTGTGTTGCTGCTCATTTGTGTTAAGTAGTAAGTTTAAAGGTTTAAAATTAACCCAAAACCATTTTCATTGGCCCATCTATGGACATTTGCCAGTATATGTTAGCATCAACCTAGCAGACTTCTGCCATGATATAGTTTGGTTCAATATGTTAATTACATTAACAATGATTAAGACTCTATTATTGGATGTTGTTAGTATGTGTTGATGATAAGTAGTTGTTGAAAGGTTTAAAATGACCATAAAATCTATGCTAATTTACAAATTTAAATAACACGAGAATTGTTGGAATCAAGCATTCTCCAACTGTTATGTAGGCCTACAAACAAACCAAACATTTGTAAAAGCTTATCCTAACCATTTTCATGAGCCCATCTATGACGTTTGGCATTATATGTTAGCAATAGCATCAAGCTAGCAGACTTCCGTCATGATATAGTTTGGTTCAAGATGTTGATGTTTACATTTACGATGTTTAAGACTCTATTGTTGGATGTTGTTTGAAGGTATTGCTCTCTGTGTTAGATAAGTAGTTGTTGAAAGGTTTAAAATTACCATCAAATCTATGCTAATTTACAAATACAAAAATTAACACGAAAATCGTTGGACTCAAGCATTCTACAACTGTTATGTACAAACAAACCAAGAATTTGTAAAAGCTTATTCTAACCATTTTCATTCGCCCATCTATGACATTTGGCATTATATGTTAGCATCAAGCTAGCAGACTTCCGTCATGATATAGTTTGGTGCAATGTGTTGATGTTTACATTTACAATGTTTAAGACTCTATTGTTTGATGTTGTTTGTATGTGTTGCTGTTCCGTCTGTGTCAGATAAGCAGTTGTTGAAAGGTTTAAAATTACCATAAAATCTTGGCATTATATGTTAGCAATAGCATCAAGCTAGCAGTCGTTCGTCATTATATAGCCTAGTTTGGTTGAATATGTTGATTTTTCAACTGTTACGTACAAACAAACCAAAAATGTATAAAAGCTGAGAGACAAGTGTTCACACTTGTATGTCAATGTTGAATGATAAGCCTTGGATTTGACAGTGTTCTACGTTCACAAAATATTTACGACAATAGTAACCAACAACCGTTCTTCAACTTATATTTACGAAGAACAATTGCGCGTAAATGCTTAGAAACGAGCATTCACCCAAATTCTGTTGTACTTGAATGCTGAGAGACAAAAAAAAAAAAGATCATGAGAACATGTCGGAATACCAAATTTGTGACCAAGGCAGAAAAGATCATGCTGAAACACGGCATTCCATTTCTTTCTTTCCTTGGTTTGTCAGAAGCACGAGTTTTACTTAATGACTTAATTTCAAACTTCAATTTAACGCTGAGATGCGAGCGTCTTAAAAGCCACAAGATGAATATTTGCCCGGTCGTGAGCGACAATCATGATAAGCCGGGAGGGAAATATTACGGTTAATGAATCCTGGCTAAGACGCTCATTGCCATGCCAGACACCTCAACTCCACTTTGCCAATTACAAACGTGGAAAACACACAAATCCCCTCCACTCTCATGAACGCACACTTCCTTACACAAATTACCAAGTGGCCGGGCGGAGACAACACACACACATGGGGGCGTATTAGCATGTGTGTTTGCGTGTATGTGTGTAAGTTTGCGTGATTATGCGTGTTTTCGTGTGTGTGTACGCGTGTGTTTGTCTCCAACTGCAGGCGACAGCCATTCTGTCATCCGATTGCCGTGGAAGGAAACTGCACACGGACATGTTTTATCTTTATCTTGGTGTTAGTAGCATCTGGCGCACATGCGCATACGCACATGCACACACATACTTAGCATTTAGCAACAAACAAACTGGGAACACACACACATGCCGCATACGTCTTGATTCCTTATGTGCTTTGCTTCAAGAGCGACTCTGTTGCCATGCCAACACACACACACACACACACACATTCCTATTGCTATACCAATGCAGAGACATCGTTACCAAACCGAATAAAGCTTCCATAAGGGTGTCCCACTCAAACCGCTGCTGACAGACGCAACCTGGGGCAACGACCAGTTCCACTTGCAGCGACCATTCCACTCGTAGTTGCTCGTGTGACATTTTCAAGTACTGTTTGACGGGCGTGGGTGGCGCGTTTGCTCTTTTGGCGCGACTAATGAGGAGCTTGAGGGGGCTATCGATCCATCATGCTATGGAGAAGTATGGCACATATTATTACATATGGCCAGGTTTGAACCCCCCCAAAAAATGTTATTATTGTTGCGCTCGTTTTATTGATATCGGAAGCTTCCACATTTCGGACCCAAAGTGAGCCATTGCAATTTCACAAAATTCACTAGATTCAGGACATATTGGAGTTACTTTCCACATTTAAAAAAAATCTGACTTTTCCCACTCAAAAAACTTTCAGGCGAATGAGTCATTGAGCAAAAGAGCTCATCTTCCCCTTTCCAACTTCATTTCAGTTTAGCATTCAGCATTGACACAAAATTTCTACACTAATTGCATTCTCTAGGCTACATTGCAGTCCAATAAAGTCCCCAAATTATAAAAATACATAAGTCATAAACGTTTAATATTTTAAAAACTGTATATAAATTTGAAAGTAATAGTAATAATAATAATAAAACATGACTCAAAAAGACCTCTTTCAATATTTTCACCCACACCAATAACAAAAGTATAACCCCACCACCACCATTCCACATACCGCAGTTAAAAAAAAAAAAAAGAAAGAAAGAAAAACATTGGATAACAAAAAAATATATATAAAAATAAAAACACGAGAGTAGTTTCTAATTAAACAAATAAATTATAATTAAACAAAATAGAAAATGGGTGGATTTTTAAAAATAAAATAAATAAAATGCAAAACAAAAATACCTAAATAAACTCAAAATATATTTAAACCACTGCAAGCTAAATCAATCAGCAATAAAAAAAATACAAATAAAAAAAATATGTAATTTTTTTAGAAAATTAAAAAATATATAATAAATATATAATAAAAAATGTTTTTGTTTTTTTTTAATATTCCAAAACAACTCGAACCCATTGCTAGCTATAAAACAATAATATAATGCTGCAAAATCCAATGAATGAAAAAAATCCCAAATCGAGATAAGGGGTATTATAACAGGGGCTTAATAAGAAAAGAATTTTCCCATTGTTTAGATGTTTATCAGTACCTAGCCAGTACCTAGAGATTGTTAAAAATAAATAAATAAATAAAAAATAGTATCATTGGTTTATAGTGCATTCCATACACAACTGAACTCAGTATGCTTCACATACTGTACTTAAAAAAAGTATAACATTTAAAAGCAGTTCCAGTTTATTGGCATGTTTTGAATCTTTATTAATGCATATTATTATTCACTTCGATGATAAAGAATGCCAGCAAATTGGGTGACCGTATTATACACAAGTACAGAGAAAAAAAATGCTATTTAAGGATGATTTTGAGGGGGGCGTATTATACATTTGAGGGCTTTTACAGAAAACCCAAAACTGCCAACTGCAACAACAAAACAACAATAGTAGCAACAAAGTACTGCTAAATAAATTCCTCAAACAAAACCTCTCATTGCATTTTGCAGGTGTTGAACTCCTTCAAACATTTTTTCACATGCAGCAAAACACTTGAAGCGCATACATAAGACACAGATGGAGAGCGAGCGGGACTCACCATGCTGTCGTAATGGATGAGCTCCAGCTCGTAGTCGGGCAGGATGTCGCTACGGTTGTTGACCAGGTCCAGCGCCATCTGGGCGGAAGGCATGCACGCCTGGCCGCCGGGCCAGCCGCCGCTCATGGGGAACAGAGCGCCGATGTACAGCTTCTTCTTGCCTGAGCACGGCCGCGCCGCCAGCAGCAGGAGCCAGAAGAAGAAGAAGAAGACGGTCAGAGAAGGCGTGCGAGATGCGCGGCTCGCCGGCCGCGCGCTCCTCGCCGACATCATTTCGACAACACGTGGAGGATAACGACGGGAGAACCAAACGTCAACAATTACATGTTCAAGTCACTTGATCGCTATTATTTCACGTCTGGATTCAAACTAAACTAAAAAAAAAAACACACAAATACTAGGTCAATTTGGCCTCCTTGCTGCTGTGCATCAAAATCTTGAAATGTGGAGACAAGTGTGAGCTTCGCCACTTTTAGGCAAAGAAAAAAAAAAAGAAGGCGCGAATGAGATACCAGGAGCAGAGTGTTGATTGGGAGAAGCTGGAGCCCCCCCAAAGAGAGAGAGTGTAGTCACAGTGTGTGTAATGGTGAGAAGGAGTGGAAATAGCAGCAGAAGGCAGGCAGGCAACATCTCCCCCTCCTGTAAGCCTGTCGTGTTGAAAACAGATGAAAAGATTTGCAGCGGAAGAGGAAGCAGCGTCTGATCCACACTGCATCACTCCCCAGTGTGTGTGTGCGCAATATCAGCTGAAAGATTAGCTAATGAGGCACACGTCAAATCTAACTTAACGTTATCACATTTTTCCAAGTGAAACTTGCTGTTTTGGGGGGTGGTTTATTTAGCACTTTGCAATGCAAGGATGCCCGGCAGAGTATTTTTATGCTAACGAATAGAACTTCATACTCACTTAATTCATTGACCGCCGTAGACGTTTATGTTCGTCAAATGGAATCCAACCAACTAATGCTAGCCACTAATATATTTGTGAAGTACGATTTACAGACTTTCAAATAAATAGGGGTATAATGGTTTGGCAACATTGACGGTTCACATTGGGTACAGTAAGGGAATAAAATACCAAAATTAGTTTGATTACACATCATATAAATAAAATGTAAAATGCCAGAATTAAATTCACCAATAAATGAAACATTATCAAATAATGCAAACATCATCACTAGAATCAAGGGTGAGCTGAAACCTATCATTTTTTCATTGATTCTAACAATCATGTTCTTCGAATGTGGAAGGACGCCAGACTACTTGGAGAAAATCCACGTTTTCCACGAGAAGAAAATGCAAAGTGCTGAGGTTTGAATTTCCGACTGAAGCAGACTTGCAAACAACTAGCTCCATCGTTATCCATCATCATCAATCCATAGCTGTGTATTTGTTTTCATCATGTTGCAAAGTTGTCACAAGTACAAATAATTTTTAACCCTTAATTGAAGATAGTTATCCCAATGTCAAGGTTTCTAGTCGTAATCCTTGTGGGACGCCACAAGACTTCCCATCCCCATCATCATCCATCCATAGCTGTGTATTTGTTTTCATCACGTTGCAATGTTGTCACAAGTACAAATCATTTTTAACCCTTAATTGAAGATAGTTATCCCAATGTCAAGGTTTCTAGTAGTAATCCTTGTGGGACGCCACAAGACTTCCCATCCATCCATCCATCCATCCATCCATCCATCCATCCATCCATCCATCCATCCATCCATCCATCCATATAGTGCTAGTCCTTATTAGGTTCTCAAAGCACCACTGTATTGATTTTAAATTTACAGTATAGATTATATATACTTTATTTCCCATAAAGAAAATAACCTATTGTGGTTAAACGTTCTAAAAATGAAAATGTAATATATTTGTTACAGTAGAAAATATTTATTTTATTGGTGATTTTTATTACTACGAGCAGTTCTTTATGTTTCATTTTGAAATTCAGTTAAGGGAAAATCAACCTTGAACATTTCTTGACATTAATATGTTATATGTGCCCTCACTAGTCTAAACATGACATTCTGATTAATATTACATTTGTGGAATAGGAGTTATTTAGCAAAATCCAGCCGTTTTTATCCATCTCAGGGGGCGGCCATTTTGCCACAGTTGCTTGGGTCTCATGTAACAACCAATCACAGCTCAGCTTCAGAAAATACGTGAGCTGTGATTGGTCGTTGCCTGAGCCCTGAGCAACTGTGATGTCATCTTCAGTCGACAGCAAGTGGCAAAATGGCCGCACCCTGAGATGGCTAAAAACAACTGGATTTTGCTGCTTAACTCATATTCCAGGAACGCAATATAAACCAGAATATCATTTTTAGACAAGTGGGCCTGCATAGAACATATTACTGTCAAAAAAAAAAAAAAAAAGGGTTGACTTCCTCTTTAAAACTGTATGCAAAGTGAACTGGAACAACACCTTAACACCAAGGTGAAGGTACGTACCCAACTGTGATTTTTGGTACACCGTCCCCTCCCCTTGACTTCACCCCTACCTCCTCCATTTCAAAATTGTCTCTTTTGAAAGTGATTCGGCACACCAATTGAGTGAGTGTGATACAAGGATGGCGGGTTATCCAAGTGCCATTATCCGAGTGTCTGTGCTAGGACGCGGTTGTCATCGTCTGGCATTTGCCTTCCACCTCCTCGTGCGACCCGTCCGACGCTCCATCAATTATTCAGCGCTGAACTTTATGTGCGGCTCGACTGGAGCTGTGTGTGTTTCTGTTTTTAAGACCCCCGCCGAGGTAGATGGCAACGAGGACTTTGTTTTAAAGGTTGGAAAGATCTAGAGATTCATACCTCATACCTGTAGCGGGACATTTCATGTAAAAGGGACTTTTTAATGTCCCCTTTTTTGATGAAAGTTTTATTATCCTATTGATTAATCCATCGACTATTCGGGGAATTAATAATTGAAGTACAGTATATAAATAAGCTGTCTTTCATATTCAACGCTCATTTGCCTTTAACATAAAGTATAAATGTTTTTGTAAAATAAATCTGTTTATTTGAATACAGATAATTTATTGCTTTTGTTTGTTAATTCATTCATTCCCAACCATTTTCACTGAAGCGACCCCCTTCGCTCTTGGCTGTTTTAATTGTTTCATCAGGGGGGAAAAAAAAGTATATTTATTTATATTTTGTTATCTCAATATTCACATTCCTGGTGAAAACACTGTCAAAAAGAGTTTGTTGCAACATGGCCCTGGCTGATTGCTTATACTCTGCTGCCATCTGCTGACCGTTTTTTTAAATAACTACCATTGCTTTAAGCCACCTCTTCATGACAGACTTTGCATCAAAACCTTCTGTATGCTCTTGCATAAAAAACAAAAAGTGTGTATGTTTTTGGGAGTGAAGTATTAAAAAAACGTGTTTACATGTTTTTGGGTTTGAAAGAGTTTAAAAAAAATACACGTGAAGGGGACCTTGAAAAAAAAATTGCATATTAAATCATGATCACCCTATTAAGGGGGCAAAACGCAATTTGATTATTTTTCATGGTGGTAGTTATCAAACCCCACAAGTCATAATAATGCCTGTTGTGGCTGGCAAACCTGCAGCTGTAAATCCTGACCGAAACAGACCCTGGAAACAGTTAAGAACATTGAGTGGAATGCTAAAGTAATATCTCCCACGAGCCATCTGTATGTACTGACCCTGTGCTGTTACCCGACAAAAAAAAAAAAAAAAAAACACACACACACACACACACACACACGCGCACACAATCCATGATGTTGTTTTTGCATCATCCCGCTAACTAACGAGCAGAGTTGCTGATAGATGCTCGAAGTCTGTTTCCTCAAATAGAAAGTATCCATTTTGCGTCTCACCACCACCTCCTGCCCCCGAGTGCACCACCTCCACCCACTTCCTGCCACCTCAGCGGGAGAAAGGTTAATACCGTGCCCCCGCTCCTGTCTGCCTGTTAGCTTACACCGGTCCAAGTACGAGGCACAATTTGATGATTCATTAAGAAAAAAAAAACAAAAAAAACAGAAGTGAATACATTTCCTTCTTTAACACTGACTACAGTTATAAATGTGATTGTTGCCTTGCACAATAGAAATAATGACAGTGACTAAAAAATCCACGGCACTGTCAGTAATGCACAAACACAATGTTGTTACAGTCATGCAATGCAATCACTCGTCATCGCCATCTTGCACAATAGAAATAAACAGCACCACAAGAAATAATCCACTCCGTCACTAAAGCAGTCCTATGTTCACTTGCACAAAGTACATGACATGTAATCACTCCGCCACCTTGCACAATAAAGATTCATACAACTAGAAATAATTAACAGTCAAAAAGTAGTCCATAGCATATGCTTGTAAGTGCAATGTGCATATCATATAATAACCACTCATGATAACTGCCACCTTGCACAATAGAAATTAACACAAAAACTAGAAATAATCCACAGCGTCAAAAAAGCAGTTCATGGCGTACTGGGTCACGTGCTTATTTGCACAAAGTACGTGTAATACAATTTATTGTGACTCGATTTCCAGTTTTTCATTCTGGCACAATAGAAATAAACACAACTAGAAATAATCCATAGAGTCAAAAAAAAAAACATTCCATGACACATTTTGTCACATGTTCATTCAATTAATGCTATCACTCATGTTTTTCATAACTGCCAGCTTGCACAAAAGAAATAAACAGCAGCACAAGATATAATCCACATGGTCAAAAAACCCCATGGTACACTTAGTCACATTTGCACATGCAAAGTACATTTCATTTAATTAATGTAATGCAAATATTCCTTGCCAGTTGTTCATAACAACCGCCACATTGCACAATAGAAACATAAATCACAAACAAGAAATAATCCACAAAGAATGAGGAAGTGCTCCCAAATTTGTCACATTTCAAATGACGACAACCCCCGTTGTTGATCGTCAGCCTCCGCAAGGCAATTAGCGGCAATCTCATGAGGACACCCAATCTTCATCGAGCTGGGGAATGACAATTAGCTTAGTGATGAGCAAACTCAATGGTCCTCATCCTCGCTGCACTTAAGCACCATTTTACAACGCTCCCTGGGGGAGGTAGTCAATATCCCTAATGTCTACATTGTCATGTATACTGTACACCAAAGTATGAACCCCAATGAAACTGCTGTACTGTGAGGATTTAGAGGTAGTGCATTATCACTCATAATAGAATCATCATCATAAATCAATCTTTTTTTGTTCATTTGTACTTATTAAAAGTATTTTTTTTTCAAGTGTACACATTATCTAAAAATGTTTTTTAACTGCTTTCATTAAAAATAGACAATAGGTATTTGAGGTAGCAAAGAATCAATTTCAATAAAAACATAAATCTATCAAAATAAATTTTTGACAGCTTTTCTGCTAACTCAACTTAACACTTTTAATGAAAACAGACAAAATTGCATCGTAATTGTTCTTTTCTTTCATGAGAAAAATATTTGATTTTACAAAGTGAAGCGTGACTGGGGTAAATTTGTAGAAACAGAATAATAAATGGAATAAAATAAATAAAACAGACGTTGAAAAGTTTAAAGGTTCACATTAATATTATCTTTTTTCTTTCATTTATTTGACTAACATTAAGTTAAATATTCTTTACATTGAATATTTGACATTAGGGGTGTGAATTGCCTAGTACCTGACGATTCGATTCATATCACGATTCACAGGTCACGATTCGATTCGATACCGATTAATCCCGATACGAATTTATAAGTCGATTGTTGCGATTTTTTTCATTCAAATTTAGAAAATGCTAATCAGTAAGCTTGTAGAGTGTAAGATTTATATGAAAATGTATTATTTATTTATCTGAAATTTCAGTCTTATAGAGGTTGTAATTTGTTTCATGTTTGAACAGCATTAAAATAAAATATTAAGGCTTAATGTTCCGTTCATATAACATTCTTCCATGCTCAAGGTGTGAATCCTAAAAAAAAAAAAAAAAAAAAAAATCGATTCTGCCGATTATTGAATCGATTCGAGAATCGGGCGATGTAGTATCGCGATATATCGCCAAATCGATTTTTTTTAACACCCCTATTTGACATTATGTCCAACCAACTGCTTTTCATAAAAACAAAATAATGAATTAATTTTAAAATCATTTATAGAACATATTTGATTAGCACTGTTTAAAAAATGTTAATACATCAAATCTTAAAAAAATATATATATATTAGTTTACAACTTTCTCTCTCTTTTTTTTTTAAATTTATGCATTTTTTTTGTTTTTTTTTTATTTTACATAAACATTTCTCTTGACAGACGCTAGGACTGCTAGGTGTAGGTCTTTTTTGTTGTTGTTGTTGTTGTTTTTTTGAAGCCCACACTGCTCCCTTGCGGACAATTTAGCAAAGCATTTAAAAGAACTCTGCTGCCCTCTTTTGGTCAATTAACAACTTTACAGCTCCAAGGCTTACTGGACTGTAAGCCAACTGGTGAACTGCACAGTAAATAAACAATATTATGACATATTTCTAATCATTGTGTTCACTGGCAAGAGGAGGGCCCATGCCAATTAAATGACACGTACATCACATGATTCAACACATTCCCGTGCGCAGACACTTTTTTGGAGTTTGTGGATTATTTAAATTTGTTCTGTTGATCTTGAGCCTTCGACATGACAGTTATCATGAATAATATTGATTATTTACAATGAGGAATGTCTTACCTGTGTTGTTTTTGTCATCTTCGGAAGGCAGAAACATACAAAAGAAAGAAAGAAATGTTAGGACAACAATGCATGACAGGTAGACAGTTATATGCTGTTCATTAATATTCAGTAATTGTTTTTGTTTTGTTTTTTTGTTTGTTTTTTAATTATGATGTACAGACCTTTTCAAAATGTTATTTATTATTTTAGTAACTTTACCTATTTAAAAGAATCATCTTTTTAAATAGCTTCATTTAAAAAAATATGTATATTTCACTTTTGAAAAAGCAATATAATTTCAGGATGAGAGAGAGATAGATAGAGAGAGAGAGAGTGAGAGAGAATTTGACAATTCAGTTGTGAGTTGGCACTGCAGAAGTAAAACAGACTTCACTTGATTATTGGCAAATGTCAAAAACAGAAAAAATTTAAACACCATTATAAATCTGGCTATTGCCAAGTACACTGCACATGGCAGAGGAGAACTGCAGTGCATATTTTTGTCCACTAGATGTCAGCAACAGTGTGATTGTGTCCATGCTGACTCTGGACAGAATTGCTTGGTAGTGGCTGCTCTTACGTAATTTCATCACATCCACACAGCAAATACTCAATATCAAATTCACCACCACACATTTTATTTTTTACAATTCACGACGGTCACCACAAATCAGACTGTGATTCAAAAGGCCTTGAAAATTTCACACCAAGCTTTCAGAAGACCCAAATATAGAACAAGTGAACTCTACACCATGTTTCCAAATTGTTAGGGATTACGCAACCTACTTTCACATTGTCAGAGAGCTTTTTTTTTTAAATCCAAAGATTCCCATAGCAACTTTAATGGTTGCCATGGCAACACTGATAACCAGCTGGCAAGTTGTGGATTTTTTTTTTTCCACCAAATCCTCATTCACTTGCACTCATGTGAACAAATATTGATACTTCAATGTGGCAGATGGGGGATTTACGCTCCAGCGTCATGTGTGACACTTATATAACGTAATTGTTATAGATATAGACATACAGTATATGCAGAGAGCTGGTGGACAACTTTCTGGACTTGTACTGTAACTGAAATCATGTGGTCTGCAACACGAACAGAGGAGCTAGTTGTGGACTCTTAGGCAGCAAAGGAGCTCTTTCTCAAACAGACTTATTCAGCTTCACCGCCAGAAACAACAGTTCAGATCTTTTTTTTTATACCGTTCACGATTCACTTATGTAACAATTCCCTACTGGGTGTGAGGGAAATGCAGATAGATAGATAGATAGATAGATAGATAGATAGATAGATAGATAGATAGATAGATAGATAGATAGATAGATAGATAGATAGATAGATAGATGGATGGATGGATGGATGGATGGATGGATGGATGGATGGATGGATGGATGGATGGATGGATGGATGGATGGATGGATGGATGGATGGACGGACGGACGGTGGTTGGGTAGGTAGGTGGGTCGATGGATGGATGGATGGATGGATGGATGGATGGACGGTGGTTGGGTAGGTAGGTGGGTCAGTGGATGGATGGATGGATGGATGGACGGACGGTGGTTGGGTAGGTAGGTGGGTCAGTGGGTGGATGGATGGATGGATGGATGGATGGATAGATAGATAGATAGATAGATAGATAGATAGATAGATAGATAGATAGATAGATAGATAGATAGATAGATAGATAGATAGATAGATAGATAGATAGATAGATAGATAGATAGATAGATAGATAGATAGATAGATAATGCAAGGGGGAAAAACATATTCCATAACAAATTAAAGTAGTAACACACACAAAAATGTGTGAAGAAATGCTGTGAAACTGTTCCAGATGCTCTGCATTTTATTTTACGGTGTTACTCACAGAGGCAGATGGGCTTGGGAGCGTCCCATTTTCCCAGTTTGGTGCAGTGGCTGACGTTGCGTCCCTCCAGTATGAAGCCACTGTGGCAGCGGTACTGCAGAACCGAGCCCTCAACCGGGGGGCCCGGGGGTCTCACAGTCACCTGGCCGTTCTCCAGAGACGTCCACACACGAGGACACAGCAACACTGGCAGAGAGAACACGTGTGTTAGCATCACACAGCTAAAGATGCTAAGAAGTCAAGCTATAAAATATCACGATATGAAGACATGTATTATTAGCTGCCTATATATATAAGCCTGTTAGCATTTATAGCTGTGTGATAGCAATAGCTACATTGTGTTAATCTTAATTCATTAAAAAATACTATTGTTTTAGCTTCTTAAGTCACTAAATATATAACTATTGTGGAAATTTCTGTATGTCTAAGGTCAAATAAAGGTAGGGGAGAGGTTGTGGTTATCACATTCGAATGAAGGTTGTTAGAAGGTTTCTTTTTATGACTATCAAGTGACAGAAACTACACGTTGTTTTACAATTTTTCCATTAAACTATCTACCTAACAGCAATTGATTTGCCAAAATTTTAGGTTTTGTCGCCTCACAAACATGCTAACATCAAACAAATGAATCAGGGTTCATTTGTGAGACCTGTAGGCTTGAATGTTAGCTAAATGCTAATGTCACCTACCAATAAAAGTTAACACACTTAATGTGGCTGTTTTGCTGACGTTTAGCATAAAGATTAGTCACATTCAAATCACATCATATAATAATAGAATTTACCATTTGAATTAGCATTGTTAGCTCTACCTGTGCTGTCAATATACAAAAGCCACACCAGATAGCGTTAGTTGCGTTAGCATGCAAAGCTAAAAGGCTAACATTGATGTCTTAGCTCTTGTAAAATTCTTTCCCGTAGGCATCAAACTCAATTAAAAAAAAAAAAAAGAAGTCTTCTGCAAGCCTTATAAAGTGACAGGCACATTTTATAATCCTATTTGGAACATTTTAAAATCTGTATGCTTTATGTTTTTATCTGGTTGATTTGAAACAGGCAGCAAGGATTCTTCTTATTTTTTTTTTTAATGAATTATTTCGATCTGCTGTGTGTGTGCGTGCGTGCGCACGTGCGTGTGTGCCGATCCCCTCCGGCGTGTAAACACATTGACTGTTAAAGTCATCTAATCTGCAGCTTTATGCTTTTTTGCACAAAAAGGCATTACTTGAATGTAATGGACTCGGGGGAAGGTCTTATTAGGAACATAAAAGAATAGAAATCAAAAAAGAATTTCATCGCATCACTGCACCCAAAACATGACCTGAATAGAAATTTCACGCTGGCTTTTGTTTTCTCACAAAACTAAGCGGAAGACTGCCTTTTTTTTCTTTCTTTTTTTAACCACCTTCAGGGATGTTTTTGATCCAGTTTTTTTGTTTGTTTATTTTGGAGAAGCTGATGTCAGGGGCTTTTTATTTTTACTACTGAATGACTTTTGGGGGGTCGTGATGGGGACATGGTTCATTTCCTGTTCGATTTCCTGCATTCCTATTGTATTTGTGTACAAGCCCTAGAATTACCCTGAAATGACTGAAAGTGGCCGACTTCCTGTTCAGTGTGGAACTTTTTCACGTTTTTTTTTTCCACCACAGATAGGCCGACCAAGTTTTATGTCGACTGGTTCAAGGAAAGCCAAAAACAGTTTGCATCCCAATACCCGAATAGAAATAAAGAGTCGAGCACTCACGACAGCTGCTGTGCTGCGTCATGTCCGTCCACGTGCCGTTGGGCAAACATTTCCTGACTTTAGGCCCGACGATCACGCGGTTCCCACGGCAGATGTACTCAATCTCGTAATCCACAGGCAAGATCTGAACGCTGCGGATCTGCAAAGGCATATAGCGAGGAAAATTACACGGGGATCCCTGATGCGTTCAAGTCCTCTCGAGACAGTGCCATATGGTGGCCACCAGAGAGAGAGAGAAAAAAATGAACATTGCAGAGTTGTTTTTGTGTGACCAGAATTTCAATTACACTAAAAGTCAATAGCGTGAAGAGGTCTTTTTTTCTTAATAAGCCTTCTCCTCCATTTAAAAAAAGAAGCCCTGTCGCCTCCTCATCCATCCATTTTCTATACTGCATTAGAGGTCGAAGGTGAACTGAAGCCTATCCCAGATGACGGGCGAGAGGCGGGGTACTGGTACTGGTACTCCCGGGCACATAGGGCTGATATATTTTTACTTTTTTTAACATTTTATTTCAATATAATTGATATAAATTTTCATTTGATTAGTTTGATTTGTGTTTTTTCTTGTATTTATAAAATGTATGACTTCATTCTGTGAGTCCTCTACATGAAAATAAGCTATATTAACAAAATTTATTTTGAGGCACAAGTGTTAATTACTAGTCCCATTTCCTACCTGTGCGTACTCATCATGTTGCAGTATTATCACAGATACAAATCATTGTAAAACCCCAAATTGGTAATTGTTATCTGAACATCAGGGTTTCAAGCAGTGATCCTTGTGGGACACCACTTTTTCTTTATTTATTTGTTTTTATTTGCAAACATCTTTGAAAATTCACTTTTAATTTATCGTAATAGGATATTTTATGTAGAATTTTGAGGAGGAAATAAATATAATGTATTTTAAATAATAAGGCTGTAAAAAAAAATAAAGGAAAGGAAAATGCGTAGGAATGTTTTCTGGATGCACAGTGGCCATTTCAGTATGCCAGAATGCTCTTATTATTTTTGTTTGCTGCTATATCAGGGTGACTGTAAAAGAATACCATGATTAAGAGATTCTTGTATCAAAACCTTTATCTTGATATTTAATGCCCTACCCTTCGTTCAGCTTAACTCATTCACTCCCAACCATTTTCACTGAAGCAATCCTTCGCTCACAACTGTTTTACTGGATTTTGGCTCATTTTGCAAGGCCCCCAAAATATTGTGTTCTATTGCTATAAAAACATGGAACCTACCAAAAGAAAGATTAGGGTGTCTTTTTTCATCAGGACAAAAAAAAAAAGTATATTTCTATCTGTTTCCGTTTTGCAGCAATTAGCATTAGAATATAGCTAAGTTTCATCATTATTCACAAAACTGTTGAGAATTGTGAGGAAATCAGCTTGTTTGCAACATGGCCCTGATTGATCTCTTATACTCTGCTGCCACCTGCTGGCCGTTTTTGTAATAACTACCATTGCTTCAACTGTTCTCTTCAGTTCAGAGGCTGCATCAAAGCAATCTGTGTGCTGATACTTTAGCATAAAAAAAATCTCTAAATGCGTCTTTGGGACACTGGTAATATTTAAAATAGAACGTATGTATATGTTTTGGGGAGCAAATGAGATGTACTTTAAAAAACAAGCCCATCTTGTATTTTTGATTGTATTTATAAGCACCTGCTCTTGTGTCAGACCTCTGTACCGGATGCCTCCATCCCTCGGAGGCCGGATGATGGCACAGCCTAGGAAAAGGAAGAGGCGGGAAAGAAAAAGAAAAAAAAGAATCAGAGAAGAAAAAGGCCTTCCTCGGATGATGTTGATATATCACAGCAAAACACGGCACATTGATACACGCTCAATTTATCTGACAAATCGCACTCTCGGCGGACTTCATTCCTTCCCATCATCCCACACACAGTCACGCACGCACACTCACACATACACACGCACAAATTACCTTCAGTTGATGAATTATGTATGGGCACAACAAGAGATGGTAGGATGTGGAGAACCAGCAGAAACAAAAGCGCCGCCATGACTCCACCTAAAAAAAAAAAAAGCAGAGGATGAGTGGTCATATATGTTATACTGTTTTACTATTTTTTTTTAATTAATTTGCACTAAATTCTAGAACTGGTTTGACTGCATCCTTATGGAAGACTTTTAGACGGATTGTGAGAGAGGTCCCTAGAGGTTGTAACACTCCAGGAGTCCTTGGTTTCCTCATCTTTCTTGTGTTGTAGTGTTTCAGAGTCCAGTGATATGATGATGATATAGAGTTACTACCGTACTAATACTGGTCTCAGTGGTCCTATAGGACTATAAATATTGTTCTCATTGTAGCCAGAACTTCAATACCTGAGCTTCTACATAGTGCCGTGGTGTCCAAATTATGCCGTGCGGGCCATTTGCAACCCACTATTTTTCAGCGGCCCGCAGTCCTATACGAAATGTATTTTACGACTAAAATAACACAATTTCTTTTCTAAACACAATTGTGAACAAAGGCGATTCGTTTTAGAAGCAAAGAATAGTTTATTCCACTTTCTGCTCTACGTCAAAGCCCAATTTATGAAGATGTCATGTTTTTGTTCTGGGCCATTCCTGTTTCTATTTTTCCTCCCTTGTAGTTGCTGGGGAAACGGCTGGAGGGCGGTTCCTGCCAACACACCTGCTGCCCATCTTGTCATTAGCCCGCCTTAAAAGCCTGGCAGCAACAGAGAAGAGTGTCGGGTTATTGTTTCGCTACGCTACTTGCCGTTACGTCTGGGTCTAAAATATCGATATTGAATCGATATTCCTTCTCATAGCCCAATATCGATTCATAAAACCATGAATCGATACTTTTAATACAGTTTTTCCCCCCCCGTAAATTAATGTGCCAAATAGGGCCCGACCGATTAATCGGCCGCCTATTATAATCAGACAATTATTGGCCTTCAAACATAGGCCAAAACAAACTAACTAACTAGAACCTCTTTATGAGGACTAAATACCTTCCTGAGGACTAGAATCTTTTCTCTGAACGAGTACAGTCTCTTGGAACTAAAACCTCCTTTGTCAACTAGAACCTTCATTACTCTAGAATATTTCAGAACTAATACCTTCTTCTGGGACTAAAACCTTTTCTTTGCATTACAATGTTCTCTTAAGATTGGAGTGTTGCTGGGGACTGGATTCTCTCTAGTCCCTTCTCTTCAGAAGTACCTTGTCTTGGGACCAGAACTCGTGTCACGGAACGCTGTCAGGGGTAAGTCAGTGCTGATCACGCACTACTAGAGTTGAGGATAAAATACAGATTCATGTCCAAAAATCCAAACTATCCCTTTAAGTATATTGAAAGCTGTTATGAAGAAGTTTATAAAATTGAATAAAAATAAAAACAATATAAAATTGCTAATTTGATTGATTTTAGCATGTATATTAAAGTCAAAGAGTTTTAAAGTGACCCTTGCTTCCATCCATTTTCTGTATGTGGCCCTCAAACAAAAAAGCTTGGTGTTTTTGTAATCACCAGTGTTTTGTGTGTGTGTGTGTGTGTGTGTGTGTGTGTGTGTGTGTGTGTGTGTGTGTGTGTGTGTGTGTGTGTGTGTGTTGAGCCTTCTCTGCATTCTTGTATTTCTGTCACGATTCAATAAAGCTCCAGTGTTGGCACCTGAATTGGCACAAAGTACAAATGCTACGCTATGCTAAAGCCAGTTAAAAGTCCAAAGACTTGAATCGACACAGTAGTCCCATGAGAACACAGACACACACAACAAAGACACTAAATATAGCTGCTCATTTGCACTCTGGAATAATAACCAGCATTCTTCAAATAAAACCAAGGCTACCTTTACATATAGTAAAATATGCTATATAGTATGGGAGCACTGTTTATATAATACTGTTCATTGTGTGTCTCTGCCTAAAAAGTGAAGAAGCACACCTCCGTGCCGTAGACAGATGGCGGTTAGGTTTGCCGGCCGGTGGAAGACAGACTAACTCTGCTGGAAGCCGACAATATTTTTAGACTTGTGCTGACAAAGAGGCGTGCAGGAAGTAGAGACACTACCCCATTCGGAGAGGGTGAAGGCAGGACGGGATGGAGAGCGAGAATGAGAGAATGGGTCGGCCCACCGGGAGTCATTAATAGCAGCACATCACACACCGGGCCAGATGAAAGCATTGTGCGTGTGTGTCAACTGGCCTCAAGCTTGAAATGCAATTAAAGCTTGAGAAGCGTTGACAACGCCCCCGCCTCTGCTCCACAACACTGCGGGACGCGTACATGCTTTTCCACCTCCTTGTTGAAATATTCAAACTCTTACGCAAACCTTCAACTCATATTTTTAATCCCTGCCCCGAACCAGGAAGTAGTCTGCTAACTGACTCGAATATCGCCTGGTTGGATTTACACCCCCCCTTGAATCATAATTCAATGCCGTCATCTTCCATGAAGCAGGGAGTAGATATGGATTATCCTTATACCGTTTGTTTCTTACAGTAGAATGCCACGGAAGAGGCGGGACTGTTTTTGCACATTAGCTTGGTTCCGGTTCGGTTTGGGACGTGTGGGCTGCGTCAAAATACTTGTGCTTCCGACTTTGTGCCCCTCGGTTGCGCATTCGCCATCTGTGCTACTGACAGGAAGTATGAAATATCGATAGTCACGCTCCACTGGCTATCAAATATACATCATGCATAAGCATCATTGCTAATGTGTCACTCCAATATATTCAATATCGCAAAGCCCACGTCAAAGTGATGATATCACCATCATGTATCATTTAGTTATGTACTTACAATTCAAAGTTTAGGTCACAAATCAAAATGGCGGTCTTGTGCTGCATTCGAGGACGGTTTGAAGCCGGATTTATCCCAGTGTCCCTGTTTCGCCCATAAAGCGTTTGAGACAATGCAAACAACAAAGATGGCTGATTCTGAAAAGTTATTTGTTGTTCTGGTTAACGCAGTTATTCCAAATCATGTTGTGTCACGTGAACATGTGTTGTATTTACATTTGCCTCAAATCTGTTGAGGTCGGACTCAGAACTGAGAAAATCGGAGTGGGATAATTCTAATTTCCCACTCTCAATGAATATCAGAAATGCCCGGATGTTCAAACACCAGATAAGATGCTGACGTCGTCACTGATTATCCTGCAATCAGCTAGTATCGTGATAACATTGGTATTGTGATGTATCAAATCGGTATCTGTAATTTACAGTAGCGTATCAATCATATACTGTAACCCAAGTAACTTTTGACTCTTTACGGCTAGTAAAGAGTCAAAAGTTACTTAAGAGCGAACACACTCTAAATCACCGGAAGCTGAACAAGCAGGCTCGGCTCGGCTCGGCAGACCTGCCGGAAGAAGAAGAGGCGTGATCCACGCAAAAGGCGCTTTCAAGTGGACTCGGAGAAGCATCGTAAATGTGCGCGCGAGGGGTCACGGGGAGGGTATCGCCACAGAAAATCTCCTGGACCGGTCACGAACGTTCGCGCTTGTCATTAACATTGATTGTGCGTAATTGAATCAGTGTCGCTTGGACCAAATGTTGACGGTGCGCAAAGAGATGGAGACGGTACGTAAACGTATCATCCTGCTGCGGATCAACCGAACCGGACCATGTCAAATAAACACCCTGCACACATAATGACACGCGCTTGCCATGCAAAGTGTACTTACCTAGACTTTCATATGTCAAATAAGAATACAAAAATTAAACTATATAGTCCAAATGCGCATTTTTGTTCCTCTTCTTATATGGCTTTCTTGGATCGAGCTTCACGCCGCTATTTACGTGAGCGGGCATGCACAAGCGAGACGTTGGCACGCACGTAAAAGCGAAAGGACAATAATAATTAAAAAAAATGATGGATTGCTACAAATTAAATGACAGACATGCACTATATACAACGACGAAGCTGTAGAAGCCTCCTCCTCCTCTTCTCCTCCTCCTCCCTCCCTCCCTTACAATCTGGAGCTAATTCCCTGCCAAACGTCATCAGGATGACGCACGCATGCGCACAAATCACTCCTGATGCCGAGGTCTAGACTCCATCTTAAAACAAGTACGGTGTTTGGTTTTGGGGCTTGGGTTCGAGGTGCTGGTGATTTTAAACATTTTGATATAATTTTGTTAATGTCAAAACTACATAATGTTGCATTACGAAATATTAATTGTAATTACTCATCTCGTTGGTTTTAGTTCATCTTTCACACATTCCTGTCTTTCTCTTCTTTCATCTATTTCTTTCCTGCCTTTTTTTTTAAATGGTCTTCTCATTCCTTCCTTCCATTTGATCTTTTCTTTCATGTATGTTTCATCTTTCCACACTATTTTATTGCTGTTTTTTCCAACCCATTTTGAATTTGTGTATCCTGGGCTATTCTTTATCCTATTCTTTTAACACTTTTTCTTTTGCCTACATCTTTTTCATATATTGGTCATTTCTATCCCTTTCTTCTATTCAAGGCTTTTCTTCTGTTCATGGCTTTTATAACTTTTTCTTTCTATTCCGGGCTCGGCTCTCATATTTCTATAAATGGCTAATTGCAGCCAGACTAAGGAAGAGTTTCTTCCTTCTCCCCGCGCTTCGCCATTCTTTCATTTGACCCCGCCCATCCGAGAGCAACCTGCACGTACAACATGCCAATACGCACAACTTTATTTTTGTCAAGTCATTTGATGATGGTGAAGTCCATGGTGAAGGTTAGTTGTGGGATTAACGTGAGGATTTTCTGCACAACTCACAAGAGTCAAATGTCCATCAATATTTACCAACTTTCTGTTCATGATATACATAATTTATTACATGTACAAGCCACATCATAAAAATAAGACATACAACGCAGGTTATAATAAATAAAATTGCCTTGTTTTAGTTGGGTATGAGTTGCATCTTGAATGGAAAAAAAAAAAACAATAGTGGGGGGGGGGGGGTGGATTATGAAGAATTCAGATTTTTATTCTGAATTTAAAGTAAACAATTTTGAGACAAAACAATTGTGGCCCAGACTCATTTTAATTTTGGGATTATCCTACTGGAAATATTTAGAGACAATTCCAATTTTTACATCTTTGACTCCATGTCAAATAAAAATCAACTTTCACAAAAATCTAAAAACAAAACAAAAAAATAAATCTTAGAATTTATCCAATTTTGACATGTCAAAATCATGATTCCACAATTTTGTCAAAACTTTTGGAATCAATTCTTGTAATATTCATGCTTTAGTCTACAAATGATTCTGGATTTGGAGAAATCTGACTATCAAGAATCGGAGACAAGGGTTAAAAAAAAAAAAAAAAAAAAAAATCCATCTTTGACTAAAACGTCAAAACGTTGTGATCTTTTACAAGTTTGATTTATTTTTTTCTATTTCTTAATTTGATTGGTGTGAGGAAACCAAAGAGAGTCGTCACAAGTCATCACTCACAGGTGTGAGCTCAAAAACGGCACTCTGCACTGGTCCTATGAGAAATGTGGTCTTCCGACAGGCAAAACACTACTGCTTTTGTCCACATGGTGCTGCCTTAATCAACAAAAACTGAAAGCTCCTTGGTGTTGCTTTAATTTTGTTTACAAATCATTCACCTGCCGTCCAAATCCTCTGCTGGAAACGTGCCGTCACCATCAGCATGGTTACGTTTTCCAGACTGACAAAAAAAAAATGTACAAATTTGATCTTATCTAAATGCAAGTTAATACTACGTAGCTAGGCTAGCTTTGAAACTGCCAATTGTTCTGCGGCAAGGCACACTTAAAAAAAAAAAAAAAAAAAAAAAGGTTGACAAAGCTCTATGTTCCGATTAATTCACTCAATCCCTACTCAAAGTTATAGCGATTTTTCTTTTTATATATACAGTATATATATATATATATATATATATATATAGAGAGAGAGAGAGAGGAGTCATTTTTATACAATAGACTACAACGTTGACTCATCAAATTCAAATACCCGACAGCCAAGGTCTTTTCTGTACACAAAATGGAAATACTGACCTCGGGGTATTTCACTGAGGGAAAAAAAATCGAGAGCATCGTCATGTAGCGTTCTTAACGCCATCAGTGCTCACATACCGGCCGGGATGAAAAACATCAATATTATTTTAAACATGTGCAACATCAATGGATGTCGGTACATAAAATGTGAAAATGGGAGGCTTGGCAAGGGTGGGGGTGTACATGACACATATCTCACTGCATTACACATCAACAACCATTAATCCCCCCCTTTCCTTCATGCTTAACCAAGCATTATTCTAATTAACGTGCAATGCTAATTAGGGGTGTAACGATAACGGCAATATCTTGATATTAAAACTGCCACAATATATCGTCGTCGTCATGTCACGATATTAAAAGCAGCACATGTTTAAAAAAAGTCTGGTTGATTTCCATTTGTGCAATTTTCTGGCTTTTTTTTAGTGCAGTTTAATTTTCACAAGACATGTTTTGGCCCTTTTGTGTAAAATCCACGCTAGTCGTCAGATGAAGGGGAACGTAATATGCTTGTGAATCAAGTCAATATGTGGACAAACTCAATGTGTTAGCGAGTAAGTGCCTCGATATTACGTGTTATTAGATTGTTTATATTGTTGTGTAACATGCATGTTGCGTGACACAGCATTGCTGTTATGTACACAAGCAAAAGATTGTGGGGTTTTTTCGTATGAGCTCATTTTTTTACAATATTGTGACCTTTTTTGTTTCGCCAACCTCCACACAATATCGTGGTAATTATCGTATCGTGATGTTTGGATATCGTTACATCCCCAATGCTAATGGATTCCCTTAGGAGGAGCGCATGTTAACATTGAAACTAGTTTATGATGCTAACTAACACATTCCCACTCTTTTTACTCAAATGAGTTAATGTAGCAGGTAGTAAAATGTTAAAAGGATTACTGTCAGGTAACCCACCAGGAGTGAATGAAAGCTAGGTAGAACATGTATCATAGATTCGAACTAGCATACAGTGCTAATTGACGCCTAGGAATCCCTAAATAATAGTGATTATGGAGCAGGGAAGGAGTGAATGATTGCAAATGCTACTACTCCATAATCACTATTGGGACTTTGATGTCATGGACAATATAACAAAATGGCCGCCTCACTATATGCAGTGGCTAGGGAGTGTTTTCCCAACACAGCCTCATTGAACACGTGTGCGCTTATTTACCCTTCGGCAGCCATGTTTGTAGTTTTACGTGTCTACAAGCTGAAGCTGCGGTGGTGCTGCTTTGAGAACTCCTGTTGGCGCTGGCGGGCGCTAACGTGGCTAAGCTTGTCCCGCCGCTCCACCGCCCGCTCGCTCTCCTCGCCCGTCACGCTGCCGGCGTCGCTGAGGTCGCCCAGGTGCTCCACCGAGTCGTACTTCTCCAGGTCCGAGGCGATGGTCTGCAGGCTGAAGACGGACAGGGAGTCCGAGCCGGCCCGCTCGCGCTCCTTGTCCGGGTCCGGGCCGGCGCCCCCGCAGGCCCTGCCCTCTTTGTAGGCGTCCGACTCGGCCCCCACGGGTGGGCTGCGTCCGCCGGGCACGGGGGTGTCGCGGCCCCTTTGAGCGTGGATTTGCTCGCTGATCTGCTCCAGGTTCCTCAGAGCGATGGAGTAGCGGGTCTTCACTTTGGACACGTGCTGCTCCAGCTCGACTACTTTGGTCTTGTGCTCCTGGGGGGCGCGCACAAACAGGATGAACATACTTGGGACATAAACACAAAAGAAATATACACATTAGGGCTGCTTGATGATGAGAAAAATAATAATCGTGATTATTTTGGCAATAATTGAAATTACGATT
The DNA here is from genome assembly GCF_051991245.1 of Festucalex cinctus. Classification (NCBI taxonomy): domain Eukaryota; kingdom Metazoa; phylum Chordata; class Actinopteri; order Syngnathiformes; family Syngnathidae; genus Festucalex; species Festucalex cinctus. The sequence goes on along the minus strand of NC_135417.1, from coordinate 1,899,339 downwards.
ATTCAAACAATTATTTGTTTTTTTAGTGCAAAACAAGTAAAGGTTTAAGTATTTGAAAACATTAAGACAAATGTAAATGTTTTTTTTATTTTTATAAAGGAATGAATTAAAAAAAAATGAATTGAATTGAAAATAATATACATATGTAATAAAATATATTTATTTATTTATTTATTCTGGCAAAAACTTGACCTTGGAGTGCACCATGTGCAGTAGGACGATCATTTATTTTTTTGGTGCAAAACAAGAAAATGTTTAAGCGTAAAAAACAAAAAAATATATATATTAAGACAATTAAAATTATTTGAAACAGTATAATTATGCAAGTTCCTTTTGGATGAAACAAAATGTGTTAGTTATATTAAAATTTTTAAATAAAGGTGCAAATTTATTTAATTCAACTAAAAAAAAAATTATTTCATTCTTTAAAAAAAGAAAAGGGGACAGAAAGAAGGTGCAAACCAAGAAAATATTTCAACGTAAAAAATAAAGTAAAGTAAAAAATATTAAGACAAATTATTTGAATCAGTATAATTATGCAAGTTCCTTTAGTTTTGGATGAAACAAAATGTATTTAATTAGTTATGTTTAAAAAAGAAAAAAAAAAAGGTGCAAATTTATTCAAGAATTATTTCATTCTTTAAAAAAAGAAAAGAAAGGGGACAGAAAAAAGTGAAACTTGTGATATCTTCCCCTGTCAAAAAAGAAAATAATAAATAAAATAAAAAAACTATAATAATAATAATAATAATACAAAATAAATGACAGTGAGCAGTCCGTATGCTATCATAGTATAAATTTAAACGACACGACAAGACCAATTAGATTCACTGATCGATCTCCCGGAACCCTGACGAGCTCTTCGCCGCAAACGTCCACCTCACCTCGAGGATGTGGTTGAATTGTGCCTTGAGCTCAAAGTAAGGCTTCGACTTCAGGATGGCTCTCCTCAGTGACTTCTGAAGCGTCTGCACACGAGCCTCAGCCTCTTGACAGGCGTGAGTGACGCGCATGTGCTCGCGCTCGCTGCGGAGACGTTCCTCCTCAGCCTCGTTCACCTGCAACACGCGCGCACGGGGACGTCAGAAGGTCGCGCAAAATTCTCCCGGCGACTTGCGTGCGTGCCTTATCACCTTGGAGGTTGCGTGGTTGAGCATCTCCTGCCAGGTTGGGTCCAGCGTGTTCTTCCCGTCCGCCATGAGGCCCTGCTCCGCCACGTACACCATCTCCCTGGCCGCCGTGTGCATGGAAACAGCGCGCTCGTAGCTCAGCGCCGCCTTTTGGGTCTCCTGCTGAGCCTGCGCAGGGCACAAATATTGTTCAACCTGGCACATGGGGACCTCCACAAACACATCCACGTTATCAAACATGACATTTTCCAATTGGCTAATTCCTCATGTTTGTAAATACGCAGAGGACTTTTGGATGGCGGAACATCAGTAAATGCTGTTGTATTTACTTGTTATTTAGAATCTTGGTGTCATCTATAACTGTCAAAATTAATCGAATTAATAGGGATGTAATGATAACAGCAGTATCGTGATACAGCGATATTAAAACTGCAACAGTATATTGTTGTCATGTCACAATATTAAAAGTAACACGTCTGTTTAAAAAAAAAAAAAAAAAAAAGTCGGGCTGACTTCCATTTGTGCATTTCGAGCACCCTCTGGTGGCTATTTTTTTTTAGTGCAGTTTAATTTTCACAAGGCATGTTGTGGCCCTTTTTTTTAAAATCCATGCTAGTCGTCAGATGAACGAAATATGCTTGTGAACCGACTCATTATGTTGAGAAACTCAATGTGTGTATGCATTAGCAAGTAAGTACATCAATATTAGGGGTGTTAAAAAAAATCGATTCGGCGATATATCGCGATACTACATCGCGCGATTCTCGAATCGATTCAATAATAGGCAAAATCGATTTTTTTTTTTTTTTTTTAGGATTCACACCTTAAGCATGGAAGAATGTTATATGAACGGAACATTAAGCCTTAATATTTTATTTTAATGCTGTTTAACTCATTCACTGCCAGTCATTATAGAAAATTTGTACATTTCCAATACTCACGTGATATTACATTCAATAATTATATATAAACCGAATCTACCAAATAACAGAATAGACTCCCTACTTTTTGTCCCGTCCCGTTCTTTTATAATTGACAGCAGAAAAATGTAGGTTTGCCAAAATACAGCCATTTCTCCCATGGACTCTGAAACTGTGTTTATTTCCTATAAAATGGGGCAATGATGTCATCTACCGGTGGTTGGGCATCAGTAAAGTTGTTTCCAAGTTTGATATTTACAGTGGAGCATGCTCAGATTCGCCCCCATTTAGCACCGCTCTAAAAAATACAATTGACAAGTATACTTGTCAAAGGCAGTGAATGAGTTAAACATGAAACAGATTACAACCTCTATAAGACTGAAATTTCAGATAAATAAATAATACATTTTCATATAAATCTTACACTCTACAAGCTTACTGATTAGTATTTTCTAAATTTGAATGAAAAAAAATCGCAACAATCGACTTATAAATTCGTATCGGGATTAATCGGTATCGAATCGAATCGTGACCTGTGAATCGTGATACGAATCGAATCGTCAGGTACGAGGCAATTCACACCCCTAATCAATATTAAGCGTTATAAGAGATTGTAGGTTGTTTATATTGTGTAACATGCATGTTGTGTGACAAAGCTCAATTACTCACATTTCTAAACAGATTTGTGAAAATTGATTCAACTTAGCTATATTCTAATGGTAATTGCTGCAAAACGAAAACAGATAGAAATACACTTTTTCCTGATGAAGTGACTTTAATCTTTCATTTGATAGGTTCCTCCATGTTTTTATAGCAATAGAACACAATATTCTGTGGGCCTTGCAAAATCAGTCAAAATCCAGTAAAACAGCCGGGAGCGAACGGGATTGCTTATGTGAAAATGGCTGGGAGCGAATGAGGTAACAGTAATTAGGGGGGGAAATGGTTTTGATGCAAATTACATTTTACCCCGTTATTCAATTAATCGATGAGAAAATCTATATAAAAATTGATCCTAAAAATAATCGATAGTGACAACCCTAGTTTCATCATCACAGTGAATTAAGTTTGAGCTTAGCTGACAAGACTACAGCGTTTTCAATTTCAGGGACAAAAGAACACGTTCGAGGCGTTAAACAAGGCACGCTTGTACGCACACTGACTGACTTAATAGTCCTGATTTGTGAAAATAAATAAATTAAATTTAACAAAAAATACTAATGAAGTTTCAGCCCGATATGGAACTCCCAAAAAAAATAAAAAATAAAAAAAAAATAATAATAAAATAAAAAAAATAATATATATATATATATATATATATATATATATAATTATTATTTTTTTTTTTTTTTTTTCTAGTGCCAACCTCTTTGGCCAGCCGCCGGGCCTCATAGTAGGGCCTGGCCTTCTCGATGCAGCCGCCCAATTGGGAGCTGTGAGCGTTGAGCTTGCGAGCAGACTCTGTAAGAATCTTGCGGTATCCCGACCGGGCGTCCTGGATGGCAGAAGAAGCATCAGACACGGAAGATTAGATTCTTCTGAAGTGGAGCCCATGATTGGATTTTGCACTGGAGTGCGACGGGAAGCACTCCAGCACGACTAAACTATTAGCATCCAACGCAAAGCTCTCCGGTTTCAACCGTTGCAATAAATGGAATGAGCATATTGATTAGCGGCGTCTGGGAAGATGCAGCGAGCGTTTTAGCAGCAGGACTGCACGGAAATTCAATTCAAAAAGAGGAACTCAAGACTCAAGCCTTGTTGTCAACTTACATCTAATTCCAGCTCAAGCCTGTTTATTTCTGCGCTGGCTTCGTTTAGGTGCTCCAACTCTTCCTGAGAGGGGGAAAAAAGGACAATAATAGCCATGTTTTTTTTAAACAGAAATTATCTTCAAAGATTTTTTGACAGATAGATGTAACATTCATAAAAAGGTATTACTGTTGTTCCAATATTTATTAATTTATGTGTATTTGAGAGAGAAAAGATGCCATCTGACAAAAGATATGATCTATCGTCTCATTTCTTCAGATACTTTTCATTCTTTTAAGGTAATATATATATATTTTCCATTAATATGTTTTATTCTTTTCTAGAAAAAAAAAAGTGATTTTCTTTGGGAAAAATAAGTTGTATATTTTTGGGAAAAATAAAGTCAAAATGTTGCAATAAAATTGTATTCTTTCCAAATAATATGGCAATAATTGATCATATTCTAAGAGGGTTTTCATTTATTTATTTATTTATTTATTTATTTATGTATTTATTTTATTTGTAATTTAACCAGAAATCTGACAAAAGACGTGATCTATCAAGTTACATCTCTTCAAATACTCTTATTCTTTAAAACTCTTTGACTGCCAGGCGTTATAAAAACAAAACAAAAAAATCCACAGTGCCAGCCGCTTTTGAGCATTTTAACTCATCTTTCAAGGCAAAAAGAATATTGTTTGCCTTTACTACATATACAATGTGGCTACGAAATGAAAGATCGCATTCCATTCATTGGAATTTTACTAATCATCATGAAACGTCTTTGGCAGTCAAAGAGTTAAAGGGATTATATATTTTTTTTTCTTTAATGTTTTATTCTTTTCTGGAAAAAAAAAGAAGATTTTCTTTGAAAAAAAACAACTTGTATATTTTGGAAAAATAAGTCATAATGTTACACTAAAATAGTTTTCTTTCCAGATAAGTTGTATTATGTCACTAATTGATTGTATTCTAAGGTTTTATTTATATATTTATGTTTGTTTGTTTTTAATTTAACCAGAAAGGTACCTTTAAGCGGTTCAGAAAATGGATGGATGGATGGTAATAAAAGGCCTACTACGAAAAAATTTGTATTTATGTCCTCCAAACTGAGCATCATCACTGTAAATAAAGAATTATATTTGTATAAGATAATTAAGGTTGCTATAAACGGTTGAGGTATGAAAAATACTTGAGTAGAAGTACAGATACTTGCATACTGACACTCGCGCGATTCACGGCAAAATAGTGCTAAATGGCGAGTTGCCGGTCACGGCTAAATATCAACTTCGTGTCCTTACACAAAAAGTACCAAGGTGGTCTGTGTTGTGTGTACATTGTACCTGTATTCGGGGATCCAATTCGTCGGAAGGGCTGTGCAACTGCTCGCCCACTTTCGTCGTTTTATCGCCGCCGACCTCATGGCAGCAGGTGTCCCTCAGTGACATCTCGGGGGCGGCCGCCGCCGGCTCACTTGGGGAGGTTTTTCCCTCGTCTTCCCCGCCGGGCCGAACCTCCCTCCAGTCCCCGGCGTCGGACTCCCCGGAACCAGCGGGGCTCTCCCGTAAGTCGCCTGGCTCCATGCCAGGCTAGGCGTTTTCGATAAATGCCAAAAGGGCTGACGCGGTAACCTTTAGTCATACGTCGGATACACTTTCAAGGGGTTTATTGTGCTAAAGTGTAAGTAAATGAGCAAACGCGTCGAGTTGCGGTAGATGCGAGCTGGCTCGCGAGCTGCCATATCAAATCACACAGAGTCACTTAGCAACCGGAGCTAAGTTAGCCCTCACGCTGACGTTCCAGTAGGACTGGAACGTCACTAACAAGTTCTTGCCCTTCTTTGTGGCGTAAATAACACGACGTTCCGGCATTACGAGGCCGTTCCCTGTGCCCGTTATGTCTTTTTCCCCTAAAGCGCTTCATTATTGAGTTTGTTCGGGGTTGCTAACGAGCTAACTGGCGGTAGCGGTGTTACATCTTCACTAATGAAGCGAATGGAGGCGCAGCAGAGCAGAAGTATTGAAAGCAGGTCAAGTTTGGGCTGACACGGCTTCTGTAGCTACACGGACGGAAACGACAACACTCAGCGTACTTTTAATAATAAATAATTGTATTTATTATTGTTATTTAATTGAAAATGAAGCGAAACAAGAGAATAGTGTTTAGAAAATAAGTATGGGCCAACGAAAAAAATAAAAAGTATGGGCCAACGCCGCATACGTAGCCACACGGAAGTAGAGATAAGAACTAGTGTTTACTTTCAACAAAAATTTACCCCCTTTTTTTGTATTGGACTTGTTCGATATATTTTCAGTTTCTAGTGTAATTGTATTGACGCCATTTTTTATTTTTTTTTATCAAGAACCTAAAGAGAAGCCACCATCTGACCATCTGTTGTACCAGGTGAATCACTTAATTTGGGCCACCACGTCCTCGTAGACAAATGAAAATTAATCCGATAGGCCTAGTTCATCAGTAAAAAAAAAAAAAAAAAAATGCTTCATTCATTCATTATCATTCAAAAAACAAAAATAAGTATTTTGGTTTTTGTTTTCTTTATTACAAAATGTCCAACACAGAAATGTGTAACATGGCATAGCAGAACCACCAAATCAACAATAGAAGGAAAAAAAAATAAAAAAATCACCAACACCGTCGACTTCATCGTCGTACCACACATAAATAAGCCCGTGAGAGGTTTGTAAATGAAATCATTTAAAATGGCTCCTAAAAAGATTACCTGAGTTGAATTGGCTTGAAGCCATACGAGCGAGACCAGTGATTAGACAAGTGATTCCCAACCAGTATGACACAGGAATTTACACCTAAGCCCAAAAATTATTTAGAACAAATGATGTAATCTATGCCAGCTCATACAGTCATGAAAACATCAATAATAATGTCATCTACTGACCGATTCACACAATATCAGCCAAATGAGGAACTGAACCTAAAAAATAAAATGTTTTATTTAATCACCATTTATTTAATGGTATGTTCAATGTAACGTACATCATTTTTGGAACAGCTACATTTGCCTTTTAAAGTGCGCTATAAATAAAGTTGAGAAACCTGTATATATACACTTTTTGTGCCATTTTTCTTTGGTGATGTGACATTTTATTAATATTTTCCTAATGTCAGCCATGAATTGGCTCAATAAAAGTTATTGAAAGTACTGAGCTAGACATAAAAAACAATACAATTAGGTATTTCTTAACCTATCCTCCATTATTCACTTGAAAGCACATTTAGTTGCAGTTTATGGTCTCAGATTAAGGCAATAAAAGGTATTGATTTATTTTATTATATCTTCCTTTTTCTAGAAAAATATTTTTTTCTTTTTCCTGGCACTGTCACAGCAGCAATCAGTTCCAAGTGGGATCGTATTGGGTCCATCCCGGAGGCGGAGCTATGTAGATCCTTCGTCCTCTGAAGAAGATTGCGACCACGCCTCTGTAGCCGGTCCTTGGCACTCCAGACTTGAAATCGTCCATGATGCCCAGGTTTTTGGCAAACACTTTGAAGCTTTCCTTGCTGGAGTACTGCAGGCGGAAGGGTCCGACACCCTCTAACGCCCCCTGCTGGACGCCCTCAAAAGTGACAGCGGGGGCGGCGTAAACCTCCTCCTGGAAGCTCTTCTTGTATGCGTCCTCCTTCAAGTAAGTCAGATCCAGCTGGGTGAAAGGCACAAAGTCCGAGTTGAGTTTAATGTATCGCAGGTACTTGTCGTAGAACTGGCCCAGGCTCACACCCTGCCGGCCGAACGTCAGCGTGCGCGAGATCTCGGGCCGGACGCAAGCGCGGCCGAGCCGCTGCTCCGGTTTGCGCATCCAGTCGTCCCAGAAGGAGGCGGGCCACTTGGGCTCCAGCTCCTCCCACAGTTCCCGGAGCAGCATCCAGCCAAGGCCCGGGAAGAAGTCAGTGCGGTAGAGTAGGCGAGAGCCCACCGGGTCCACGAAGCCTTCCCGGCCGTTATCGTTCCACGCTGACACGCACCACAGGCTCGGGTCCGACTGCAGCAACGGCAGCGTGGCGCTGAAGTACTCAAAGAAGTCTGGCGCCACCTGAAGGAGGAGAGCAGAGTGTCACTTTTGGTGTTGAAAACAGTATCAGACTTTTGACTCAGACTCAGAGAAAGAAACAGTTGACAAAATTGTTCATTTGTATTCTCTAACCTTTATAAGAGGGAATATAATTCAACTGGAATTGTCGTTTATGTAACATGGGTTCATGACCGTGTACATGCTAGGTATACAAGAAAAAGCTGAAAAATATTTCTTTTAGACAAACTTCTCAATCTTACAAAAATAAATACTTTGACAAAATACCTCTAGGTCGTCTTCCACAATGATGACGGCCGAGTAATTGTTGAAGACTTGCTTGAGAGCCCAGCGGTAATGTCTGGAGATCTTGTAGTAGCCCTGAAACCTTTTGTGTTCCGGAGGCACCCGCACGTCGGCCAAATCAGGCTGCATCAGATGCGTGACGGCGCTTCCGTACGAGCGGATGACGTCGGCCGTGGCGGCGTGGCCGCAGTCCTGGCTCACGATGACGGGGAAGCGCTCGGCCGAGGGCCGGTATTGGATCAGCTTGTCCAAGCAGCGCCGCACCGTCACACGATTGCAGGCAATCACCAGGACGGGGATGACGGGCGGCGCTGGCTTCGGTTTCTTCTTCTGCCAGGCTTCCCGCGGAGGCCGGAAGTGTTGAATCTCATTCAAGATTTTGTTCTGGGTCTCCAGCTCCTTCTCCAACATGTCGGCCACACGCAGCACTTCGCCCACCATGTCATTGTCGTAGTGCATGGGCGCTTGCGCTCCCTCCTGATCTGGAAGCCGGGGCCGCAGCAGCAGAATCAGCACTGCGTTCCAGGTGAGGAACAGCAAGGTGCCGCACAGGATCACAGAACCTCGCTGGCAGCGCATGGCCCACCCAGATCAAACCATGCATACACAAAATGGCTGCAAAAAAAGAACAATCAAGTTTTTGTGTCCGGGACTTTGAAGTCACATTTTTAAAAGAATTATATTATTTTCATTTTGGGGCAAGTACTATATTCTCAATTGGAACATCCCAAAATCACAAGACGTCTTGACTCTTACCTTTTGTGTTTGTTTGTTTTTACTTACTACAAAATACAACTTTGTTGAAATGTCAACTGTCAAGACAGCGATTTGCAGTGACAGACAGAAAGAACACTTCCGTTCTCTTCCACTAGATGTCGGCCTGCGTTTATGCATGTCGCACCCTCTTGATAAGATCACTCAACTGTTCATCAGTGGCCGCCGCGTGCAAAACAAATTACTCTTTTTTTCACTCCCTAAAAAATCCCCATAAAAAGCAACAACCACCCCCCATGATGTGCAGACATTCGGATTTGTTAAAGACAAGACAAACCTGTTTCCAGGTAGCCCTTACCCAGAAAACATCGCGGTCTCTTCCGCTTTTTTTGGCCATTGTGGCCAGCCGCCCGCTTCTTCTTGGAGGAACGGCGAGCGGTCACGTAAACAAAGCAGTCTTGGAACGAACGGCTTTACCCGGCGGCGGAAACAACTTGTCGGCCCTGGACTCAAAGTTTGACTTGTTCGTATTCGCAAACTTGAACGCTCCTGTCAACTTGACTGAGAGGCGGAGGGATACGAGCTGAGACTAGACAACTTCCTGCTTGCCAAATAGTCCGAAAGTCCCGCCACGCCTCCCTTTCGCAATACGTCCGCTTCGAAAATGAGTGCCGAAAAATCGATAAACATTTTTTTTTTTTTTTTATTGCATGACCAGTTTACCTTAATTTGTAACGTTTAGATTTTTTTCCATGTAGAGAAAAGTAGCACTGTCACAATCAAATAGTTTTTAAATCGAGTAATTAGATTTTAAAAAATAGCATGTATTACAAGTATATTTTATGGATATACAAAACCAAATAAGAAAACATTAAACAATTTCACACAAGAGGGCGTGATCTACTCAACTATATTTTAGAAAGTGAGAGCTACTTGGGGAGAATCCAGAGTGGCCATCTGAGGGTCCGGTTCAACTACATGTTAATTGGAGGTTATCCATACTATGACTGCAGTAATTATACATTTTGTAATAGGTCAAACTGACTATTAGTTTTCTCAATAAATTGATTAGGATTATATAAGATTTTTGAAATTGCTTTTAAAATTTAAAATAGGTCTTTTGTAAAAGTCTGCTTTCCTTCAAAGTTACAACGGGTGTAAATGATTAATCAATTATCCAGACGCAAACAGCACTTACAAACAGAACTTACAAAATCATTATCATATGTTAGCAATGCCAAATTAAGTGTAAAGTAATAAGTGTACATTATTAAATTATTTTTTTTTCCTGCTGTAGCAAACTGAACTATATTTTACATTATTTTGTAACTTGAACGGCCCAACAGCAACACTTTAAATCTGTCTACTTTTCCTCCTGCTTAGTTTAGTAGATAGTTTTCTTTAAGTCCTTCTCAATGCTACTTTTGTGTCTTCTTTTTTAAATACATCAATGAATTAATGCACATCACATAAATACTAAATATGAAATAAATACTTGAACAAGCCACTTCACCTTGTTACAACAGGCAAAGGCTATAATGCATTTGCATGCTATTTGGATGACAGTGTACTTGAGTACATCAGTGCCATAAACCTATAGGTCAAAAAATAAAATATATAAAATAAATAAGGGCCAGTCTGTTTTAATGTTACCACCAGTTTTGAAAGACTATTAAGAAAAAGATATATTTTAATTATTATTATTTATTTTATTTTATTTTATTTTATTTTTTAAAGGAAATGAGCTGTATTTGTGTATATTGTCATGGCCATGGGGTGTTTATTGCAGAGTACCAAATAAAAATATAACATCCATAATAGAAGTTTAAAAAAAAAAGAGCGACTGGAGAATCGAACCAATCCTGTATGTGTGTTACTCGCCAACAGACAAACTGACGAGTCGCCAGCGATCGCATGCACGCCGTGATGGCGAGAATTGAATTTCAGCACACCTTTTGGCACATGAAAGGCACATTTAGCATTCATTGCATCATCATGTGTAACTTTTAATACTGTAAATGCCACATTAGCTACTATAAAACTGCACAGAAATGACTTGCACTGGAACATGACATTGTACTGGATACTGTCCAAGTGCTAAACATCCTCCATGTTGCCAGGCATCAAATTCATTCCAGGTGACAACTATTTTTATACGGTTGAGACTTACTTACATAAGACAGGGCAGCATGTACGCTCTGAGAGGCCAACATCATCATTTGCAAGTTGCATCACAATTGACCAAGCCACTGCTGGGTTAGTTATAACCAACGTGTTGGGTTGAGGATTTGAGTCAACAAGGGGTAAAAACTACCCATAGTGGTGAGTTAAAGCGAGCAAGAAATTGGTTGCCAGGTTGTCAGTATCGCTGTAGTAACTCATTCACTGCCATTGACGGCAAAAGTCGTAAAAAACGTCAACCAATCAAAATAATTAACCCAATCTTGGGTAAACACAACTAGGGATGTTTGATCGCACTTTTTTTTCCAGACCGATACCTCTAGTACTTTTGATATATAAAATTTAATTGAACACGACAAAATGTGAACAAAAACTTCACACCCATCTTGCAACATAATACAATCTGCTCCAAAATCACATTTACCCAGTGAGTGCGTTAGGAAAACAACCTAACATTTTTTTTAGTGTGCATTAAGAACTAGAGTGGCTAAATCAATTCTCAACACTCAAAAAATGAGGTAGTCTACTCTAGTTCTGAATTGCTTAATCTTAAAAAATATTTTCAAGTGTCAGGTTTAGCAGTTAAAGGCACTTTTTTGTCACATGCACACATCATCAACAGCGACAACATCATCATATCGGTCAATGACAAAGACTTTCTATGTGTTTTCTTTTCTTTTCTTTTTTTTTTTTTACCTCTCGCTGTGAGTCTTTCGGTTCGCCGACGGAAAAGTGCTCACAAAGGTTTTTTTTTTTTTTTTTTTGGTCAATAGTTTGAAGTCCAAATGTGCAAAATACACGCGGAGGCTGCAACTTTCGGAACACCCGTTCCACCACGTGTAACACTCATGGACAGAAGATAACCAAAATGTTCTGGAGGTGGACCTCATGTTGAGGTTGTTTTCGGTAAAATTCCACACACACAGAAGTCAATAAATAAGACAGGGGTCACGGTGTGTCAAGTTCAAGGCCTTGAACTGTCAGTCGGGTCCGTTTTTGTGAATCTTCTGTCCGGAATCATCTCTTTTAATCTGACAAAAAACACATCAACAGAAAAAAAATACATATTACGGGATATTGATGTCATGAAAATGTTAAAATCTCTTCTTTTAAAGGTGCTAGCAAAACACACTTTGATGCTTGCTTTTGTGTACATTCTACCCAGTTATGTAAGATGTTTACTTGGGATTTGAACGGTTGGCTCTCAAATGTTTTATATTTAACAGGATAAGTCACCTGTTGCCTGCATAGCATCATTTATATCATCTAATATTTTTGTTGTTTTTTTTGGTCGAGTGATTTTTGTATTATTTTCTATACTACATCAAACATTTTTTGTTATTTATCATCACATATTTTCGGTGAAATAGCATGTGTGTATATTTTTTTTTAACATTTATTTATTTGTGTATTTTTAACATTTTTTCTATTCTTAAACTCTTCTAATAAATTAGTATTTTTAGTTAAATACTTTGTATTGATTAATATTTTTGCATTTTTCAGTCAATACTTATTTATTTATGTATTTTTATTTATTTATTTATTTAAGGTATTTTTCCAATTAATATTTTTGGATACATGGATGGTCCCTCGGTAATCTTTTTTTTTTTTTTTTTTATATTATTTTTCTAATGTTTTCGTATTTTTTGGTCTAATTACTTTGTATTGTGTTCTAACAGTTGTCTATCTTTTCCATTTAATATTCATGTATTCTTTTCTTCACTTTTTCAGTCAAATATTTTGTATTGTTTTCTAATTCTTATGAATTTTTTCTTACATTTTTTTCTGGTATACCATTATTTTTGTGTATTACTTAAATATGCTCTTATATTTGTTAATGTTTCCATCTACTTAAAAAAAAATATATATATATATATATATATATATATATATATATATATATATATATATATATATATATATTGTACAATATTGTTCTTATATTTTAGTCTTTTTTTTTAAATGTATATTGTATATTTTACAATAATGAATTGAATGCTATTTTATGATATTGTCATTTTCTACTTTTTTGTCTGTTATTTTTGTATTTTCCATCCAAATCTTTTTTTCCACCATATTGTAATATTACTGTATTTTTCCATGTTTTTGTTTTTCTCTGTTTTACATTATTTTGAAATACAGTGAGTTTTTTTTAAATCATTTTTGTATTATTATTTTTTTAAATGTATCGGGTTTTATACTTTTGTATTTGTAGGCTCATATATATTAGTATTATTGATGTATTTTTCATTCTAAGTTTGTTTCTGTTTTGTATTTTACAATATTGGTTTATTTTTCCTCTAATAATTTTGAAATAATATATTAATTGTAATTCGTTTTCAGTGTAATGCTTGTATTATTGTTCAAATATATATTTTTGTATTAGTATTTTTGTATTGCTTTAGAACGTATTGGTCTAATATTTTTGTAGTACAGTACACTATTTCGTCATTTTGTCGTGCGTCACCTTGCGATGGCGCCCCCTGCCGCATCCGCAGAGCATGGCCAGCCTCCGTAACACAATGTGGGTCAGCAGAAGTTGGAGAGAGCGGCAGGTGCTCCTCAAAGTCGCCCATCTGGCGTCCCTGAAACACGGCGTCGCTTCTCCACCGTCACGGCAAACTCCCAAAACACCATACTGGTGCTCACGCGCGTCCCGAACGAACACTTTCATTGGACACGGTCGAAGCACTCGGGTGACGACGACAACACCAGCGGCGGGTTGACGAGCTCCTCCCGGCCGCCCGGTGCTTGCTTCGAGGCCGCGGGGCGCCGCTGGGTGAGCGTCCACCTCCTGGACGCCTCTCAGCGGATCCCTCGAACGGTGGGCCCCGTCGCCCCCCCGCAGTGGCGAATCGTACCGCACGGACAGTCGATACGCCGACAAAAAGCTCTTTCCGCGGCTGAGCGAGTCGCGCCGAGGTCCGCCGGCCAGCGCGGGGCCGTACGCCGAGGGGGAGCTCCGCTTGCTGGGCGGATTCCTGGTCCATAGCGTCCCGCGACATCGGAGCACGGAAGTGAGGGCCGAGGCGGAGGGAGTCGAAGCCATGGCGGTCGGCGGCGTCTGCAAGAGCGGCTGACTCGTTCAACCTCTGTCCCCCGGTGGTGGTACAGGGACAGGGACAGGGGAGGAGGGGAGGAGGCCGAGTGGAGGGGGGTCTTATAGGGGATGACTGACCTATTTTGCCAAAGTCCGGGAGGGGTGAGGGTGTCATTTTAATACGTAGACTATAAATATAGTACTATAATTAATTCCCAAGTGGAAGACAGACTAAAATAATCAAATTAATTATCATTCAAAATGAATGTGCACTTTAAAATTAAATTGAGTTGAAAAGATAAACTTGCTTTTTTTTTAATTCATGTAATCAAAACATGCACAGTAATTAATTTTATACTACAAATAAAAAATAAATAAATTGTAATTTAAAACCATATACTGCACTGATAATATTACAATTATAACGCCCAAAATTGAATTAATATCAATTTAAAATGTAATTAATACATACAGAGTAATAAATAATAATAATAATAAATAAATGATATACTTAAAGTGGCATTCTTAAAAAAAAAAGTTATTTTCAACTAAATGTCACTTCAAATATACCGTTATGTCTGTTTAAAAAAAAAAAAAAAATGTATATATATATATTTCCTAGAATCATGGCAAACGGACTTCTTGTTTAGTTGAATTTGTTGCTTTTTTTTTTTGTCTTCAAATATAAAATATTCAAATATGACCTCAGCTACTATAGGGCAACACGATAAAACTCCTGGATATGATCTGTAAATGACGGAATTGGATTCTGGCTCTGGTGGCGTAGACAAAATAGAACCGCTTGTAGTTAGAAAACTAGCACTTTTGCTTCAATCCCATTGACATTGTGCTGCTCATTCTGGAATGCGCAATGGGGTATATGCCACGGAAGAGGCGGGGCGTGATTTTGCACAACTGTTTATTTCCGGTCCGAGTTGCGAACGCGCAACCGAGGGGCACAAAGTCGGAAGCACAATTATTTTTGACGCAGCCCACACGTCCCAAACGGAACCGGAAACAAACTGATGTGCAAAAAACAGTCCCGCCTCTTCCGTGGCATATACCCCATTTGGCCACCTGGGGGCAGTATCATAAAGACATGCAGATTATACAGTACATGAACAGTCAGTCCTCACTAAACCACAATAATATATTAATAATCCTTCAGAAAATAAATAATACATGCACATGAGTATTGCTATCAACTGGTTCTGTTCTAATACCTGAAGATATGAAACTTACTTAAAAGTGGCTGGATGTTTACTTTTGCCAATCTGCTGCATGTTGTGAAGTGGGATCAATCAAGTTCAGTCGACAATAACAGATGGTGCCCACATCACAAACGATCGCTCGAATCTCAAAAAACTCAAGTCAGGTCAGTTGTATCAAGTCACTACATACTGTGCTAAAGTACAATCCAAGATGCAGTAGTTGACATATACTTTTATTTTGCACTGTTCCAAACGAAACACAACAGCCATCTAACTTGAGTTTCTGCTCTCTCTCTCTCTCTCTCTCTCTCTCTCTCTCTCTCTCTCTCTCTAAAATTGCAAATTTACAACGAAGACTTACTTCCTGTATGTTTCAAGTTCTGTCTTGTTGTCGTGAACCCCTCATCCATCTGTCCGTCGACGACAAAGGCTAACAAGTCGAGATAAAGGCGTCACTCGCTAAGTGTCGGACTGGTTTGGCTGCCTGTGAGGGAATAGAAGGGGAAACTCACTTGAAACTCATGTCTTGTGGCTTGTCGTGTGTTTACAAGACATGCTCACGTCTGAAGAAGACCAAGGAAATGATGTGCGTATGGGCTGGCCTCCAAAATGGAAACAAAGTACAGTAGTGTACAGATAACACACAACGCATTCCACAAAAGTTCCACATTAGCTGGGCAGCTTTTTGTCAATCTTTTAGTGAAAAATATTACATATATTATAATCACGGGTTTGTACAAATAAATTAATTGACTTATACATAAGTACATACAATGTTCATGTCATTTACATATTTGTCTGCTTAGCTTTGGCTAAACTGGCTAGAAAGAGGTACAAGCACAGTGGCTAGCTGATTAGCATGCTAAACCTGATAATCTATGTATCTATGTCTTGGTTAGGGATGGGAAATGCCCCCCCCCCCCCCCCTTTTTTTTTTTTTTTGAAAACCAACACTCAATGTTGTATTTGCTAATCATATTTTACTGTTCATGTATTCTAACAGGATTTTTTGGTGAATTATTTTCTTATTTTTAGTCACATTTCTGTATCTTTGTTTCTGATCCATTTGTATTATTTTTTAATTCACACTGGCTGGCTATATCACAAAATTTTAAAGCATTGTTTGTTTTAAATGGGTTTGTATCATATACAGGCAAGTCTTTTTTTTGAAGGTTCATAATTACCGTAACATACATGCTAATTCCTGCTCGCCCATCGCATTTGGCAATAAGCTAACAGAAGTTCATAAATGAACATTTTGGTGTTTAAATACTGACAAAAAAAACCCAACATTGTCTATTATTTGGAGGACTGTGCAAGTGCGAGACTTCATTTCATTTCGTCAAAGTGATGTTATATGATAATCATACAATTTTTTGACAACACGAGTGAGAAGAGGCACTAAGGAATACTTACGTTTTTTCATAAGTTTAAGTATTTTAATAAGTTGACATGTTTTTAAAAGCATAGGAGGCATACAACTATATTTAAAAAAAATAGTTTTGTGGCTTCTCTACATCACAGATTTTCACATGTTTCTGCTGGATCTTCAAAGTATGCCTGCGAAAGACATTACGACGGGCGGCTCTGATTGAATTTTTACAAATATTTACAATGAAATCACACATGTACATGGAGCTATATGTACAGTTAGCTGGTCCATAAACAATACTTTGTAGTTGATCATAATGCACTCCCCACATCTTTGGCGTTCACAGTTTCCACTCCACATGTGCGTGCAATTTGAAGTCTGTGCTTGCTTCATTAGAAAAATGCTACCATCCTCGTTTGGCTTCATTTCTTCACCTCGCCAAACACGTGAAGCAGTAGTGCTTAGTTTAAAAAAAAAAAAAAAAGTCTCAGTACAAGGGGTAGAAAATTCCAGTAAATTTCCATGGGAATTAAGTTGGTTATTTAATGGAAAGGTATATTCAAGCACAATTATAAACCTTTTGTTGTTGTTGTTGTTGTCATAAGCAGTCATCCACATATTTTCTCCCTCACTTCACTCAAGTGACAGCACATCTACACCTGCTTGTACTACAAAAAAAAAAAAAAAAACACGCAACATTCAGAAAGGTATATAAAATAAAGAAAAGGGCAAAAAAAACACGCAACACACAGAAAGACATATATGGAAGATGAATAGGGCCAGTGAAGAGAAGAAAAAAAAAGTTACTTTATTCTCAGAATGTTCGCTTTAATGTCAGAATTCTGACTTTAATCTCAGAAATCTGACTTTAAAGTGAGAATTCTCAATTTAATCTAAAAATTCTGACTTTACTATCAATTTATCATAAATCTCACTTTAAAGTCAAAATTTTACTTTAAAGTCAGAATTCTGAATTTTAAAGTGAGCATAATAGTAGCACTAATAAATTCAGAATTTGACTTCAAAGTCAGAATTCTGAGAATAAAGTCAGAATTCTGACTTTATAGTCTGAAAATAAAGTCAAGAATTCTCACTTTAAATTCTGACTTTAAAATGAGAATTCTTCTCCTGCCAAACTTCTTCTTTTTTTTTCTCTCTTCACTGGCCCTAATCCTCTTCTGTAAACATATATGTTGATGGGTCTGTTGAGAATTCAAAACAAAACAAAACAAAAAAAACTTGTACATTTTCTATTGAGCTCCCTGTCAAACTGCAAGTTGTGCAAAAACGTACTGAAACACTGAACAACAACAACAAAAATCGGCCTATGTCTCACCACAATTATATTTAGGTTCCTTCATATATCCCATGAAAATTCCTGAAATTTTGCTACCCTCGTCACGGTCCTGTCGTGAACGCGATCCGCGGAGGCGGCGGACGCGTCGTCTGGTTCCCGGGCGGCGGCCTGGGATTGCCGGTCACGTTGGGCACGATCACAAAGGCCAAGATGCCCACCAGCAAGAGCACCACCGTGATGGTGATGACGCTGGCCACCGTGATGTAGTAGCAGCGGTCCGAGCGGAAAAAACGGCGGATGCGCCCGCGCACCCTGTTGGGTGGGCGCCCCACGTCCACCACGGTGGCGGGCGCCACGCCGCCCTCCATGGCGTCCAGGCGCACGGCGTCGGCGGGCGCCGCCTGGGCCTCGTGGTTCTTCTGCGGCAGGGTGAGCACGCCGAGGTTGACGGGGCCGTTGGAGGCGGGGTTTTTGAGGAGGAGCTTGCCTTTGCTGCGCTTGAAGCGGATGGACTTGGCGCGGCGCATATCGGGCGGCAGCCTGCCGATGATGTCCTGGTTGTTGCCCAGGCGGGGCAGGTCCTGCCCGTGCGGGATGTCGGTGAGCTCGCGGCACACGGGGCACGACAGCGTCTTGAGCTGGGGCGCGCTCACGTTGATGCGCGCCAGGCACTCCAGGCAGAAGGTGTGACCGCAGGCGAGCAGCTTGGGCGTCTTGAAGGTGTTGTCGTAGGAGCAGAAGCAGATGGCGCACTCGAGCTCCTCGCCGTCGCTCTCCTCGGGCGGTTGGCGGCGCTCGCCCGGGTCGGCGCTCCTGCCGCGTTGGTGCTGGTGCTGGTGCCGGTGCTGGTTGGGCTCCCCCGAGCGGCGCTCTCGCCGCCGGCCCCTCTCGGAGTCGGTGCTCCTGGACCGCCTGACGTTTTGCGGGCGGCGGGTGTCCATGCGGGGCTTGACGTTGCGGGGCGGCCGGGTCTCGTGGCTGTGGCTACGACGAGGCCGCCGCCTCTCCCGCTCGTCGCTCATGTCGGCCGTCTGTGGTTGCCAGTCAAGGGTTTCTGCGGACAACAACACAACCTGTTGGCTTACGACAACTGGCAAAGCATGAAAATATTTTCAATATTCAATATTTATTCATTTTGTCATTGTGCAAATAACATGGTTATAAACAACAACGAGATATCGTTATGAGCAACAAATACTGGCGTAATATATCAAATTAATTTTTCCTCATAGTTTTGTGTTTTGTTATTGGTCTCATATTCTTGGTATAATATTTTGAGTATTTTCCAATAATTTTGTCTGGTAGTTTTGTGTTATTTTCAAGTTTCTGTCTAAGTTGGGCTTAATATTCATTTTATTTTCTTATATTTAAAGTAAGATTTGCTTTTGTTTTCAATCATTTTCTCCGATATTTTTAAATGATTAAAAAAGTAATATTTTGGGCCCAATATTTTGTAATTTCTTTTTAAAAAATACAATTGTTTTTGTGATTTTTAGTTAAAAAATTATTATTTTCTATTTTTTTTTCCAAATATATTTTTACACAAATTTCCAACAATTGTGTGTAGTATTGTTATCATTTATAAATTTCTATCTAACATCTTGGGACTAATATTGTTGTATAATTTTGTAATAGTGTATTTTGGTGATGGATGGCTGAATGGATGGATGGATGGACGGATGGATGGATGGATGGATGGATGGATGGTAGTTTCCCACTTTTGGTCTAATAATTATTTTTATTTTCCAATAAGTTCCTATTTTTTTTTTATATATTATTTAAAAAATATTTTTTCTTATTATTTTGGGAACAATATTATATTAATATATTCTAACATTTATCTCTAATACTTTTGACCCAATATTTTTGTCACTATTTTAGAGTAAGTGTGTCCTATATTAGTTTCCATTTTAATATTTTTGGCTTTGATTGTTGCATTCTTTTCTATTCTGTCTAATATTCAAGTTGTTTTTTTCCCAAAATCTTTCAGTTGTGACATTTGTGCATTTTATATTAAATAGTTTTGGTTCAGGGATTTTATTTGTGTATTATCTCCTAATATTTTTGTATTACTTCCACAAACACTGTATAATATTTTTTTTTTTTTTTTTTAATCAAATGCATATATTATGTATACGATCATGTTTGCATTACTTTCATTTTGTCAACTATTTTAGGTCTACTATTTTGTAATCTGTTTGACCAAATATTTTTCGATTATTTTTTTAAATATTTGTTGTCTAATATTTGTGTATTTTCCATCAAATATGTTAGTATTCGATGTGTCCCCATTTGCCGTTTTCCAGTCAAGCATTTCTTCGACAACAACATAACTTGTTGACTGCCAACAACTGGCCAAGCAGGAAACGAGCAGGAGGTAGTTATCCAAATGACACCCAACATTGTTTCAGCATTGATGTTGATTCTTCAGTTAGCTTGTAGGTTCTATTTGTTTTTCGGCCTTTACTACACAGACGTCAGCGTGGGTCCTTGCGGTGGAAGTGCTTCAAATTACAGCCTACATACACCTGAATTTGCTCAACTGAAATCCACGACATCCACTGTAACCTCAACGTTTTCAACTTTAACATCAGTTCAACCAAACCACATTCTGTATATTTAAATGCCTTAGAGTCAAACAAAACTTGTTGTAGCGCACCAGTGATGGCAAAGAGGGCATTATAATTCAATAACCGAGAACTAGAGTGGGCTAACTTCCTTTTTACATGGCCAACAACCCAAAAAGTGACGTTCAGAGATTGATAGATGAGTCAGAATGTCAGCAGTGCCTAGCGATACAATTGACCCAATTTAAGAGATTTCTCATGAACAAAACAGTTCAAGACAAACTGTGCCAACATAGTGGGCGGATAGTTTAGTTTTTAATTTTCATTATCGCTACAGTATTTAGTGCAAGACCGGAACTGTGGAATAGATGTAATGCATGTTACGCAACATGGCAGGAGGTGTCTATATATTTTTGCTTTTTTCATCTGATGTTTATTTTTCCTCGTCCAAAACTTTTGTTCAGCATTTTGGGTTTTTTTATATATCAAATATTCTTTTATAATTTTGCCTCATATTTTCCAATATTTTTTCAGATTATTGTGTATATTCCACTACTGTATTGTATGATATTGTCTATTGTTTTGTTTTGATAAGATTTGCGTATTTTTGTCTTACATTTTTCTCGTATTTGTGTATTTTGCTGTATGTTTTTGTATTATTTTCTAACAATGGTATATTTTTGCACATTGCATATTTTCATCAAATATTTGTGTATTTTTGTCTAATATTTGTTATTAATTTTTTTGTATTTTTCTTTGACTAATTCTGTAACATGTTGTGCATTAGCGTTTTATCTCTCTCTCATTGAACGAGCATATTTCATACCTCATGGCTTGAGCCACTCCCACTAGTGAATTGTGATCATACTGATCACCAGGATTATTTTGCTCGCTGTAAACGTGACATGTAGGTCATTTGGTTTTATTATACGGCTGTAATACTTCAGCCCAAATTAATTCACTTCTTGTAAGGAAAAGATAACATGTTGGATGTCAACAAGTTTTTTCCAGTTAACGTGCTCATTCTGACCTGTGTGTACAAGATATCCAAAATGTATTCACAAGCCCAAAGCTGTAAAACTCCTCTTTGTTGATAAAATGGATCAGAAGGGCAGAAGCAGCGCTGGTAACAATAGTCACACTCTGTACTTAAGTAGAAGTATAAAAAAAGAAAGTAGAAATACTGATTCAACTCATTTACTTAAGAAAAGTACATACCTAAATGTGCATAAGTAAAAATGAATTTTTATCATCAATTATATACAATATCTGTTTTGATAACTTGGCATAACTAAAAAAAAAAAAAACATTTCTGCAGTCTAAACACAAAATAGTTCTCCTTTGTTCTTACCTCGTAAAGTGATTGAACTAAAAAGGAAATTGTAAAAAACATCGCACAAGCTATTAAAGCATGTTTCCAAAGCTTTGTTAACCTTGCGATGTAACAAATATGCTAAATTAACTCATGCCAACTGAAAAAACATGCAGTTATTTTGTGTCTTTACAAATTACAAGAATATCAATGTCAGAAGCTGGTACAGACATACGTAAACAAATGCAGTAAAAAATAAAAAAAAATAATTAATACACAAAATAAAGATACCTTAAAAATCAGATTTGTACTTACTGCCCACCACTGTAAATAAATAAATAAATAATAAAATCACAACCCACCTGTCGAGAAAGTCTCACATCAGCAGCAGTTCCATGGGGTTGCACCTGAGGTTGTAAAAAGCGTGCAGCGCTGGCCTTCCTCTTTCATTCCAAGTCTGGCTGTTCTGTCTTGTTTTCTCACTGTGACACAGCACCGCCTTCACGGGAGGGGCACGCCCCCACCACTCCTGCCCGCCTGGCAGCCGCCTCTGGTCGGACCAGTCGGACCTGCTCTGCCGCGTGTGGACGTTTCTGCGTGTGGAATATGGCAGTCAGGCCTGGCCGAACATTTTTGCAAGATGTACACTACTCGCAAGGAAGAACACTTGTATGCCTTTCTGTGACTCTTCCAGTCTCTGTGGCAGCTCAGTAGCCACTTCCCTCTGAGGACATCTTGTTTGAGGCCTCGCAATGGCCGCTGTTACTGTTATATTACTTTTACACCACATTGTCTTAACTTTAATAAACAATGACAGTCATCTTGTGCATCTTATTTAAAAAATGTTCTATGAATGTAGTCTATTAAAAAAAAAAAAAAAGTTTATAAAGCGCTATCTGGAAAGCAGACCATTTACCATTTTTAACACATTGTTTTTTGATGAAAACAGGTGCCTTTAATTTTGTTTTTGTTTTTTTTAAATACAAAAAAATTTATTTTATTGTATTTACTTTAAAAAAAAAAAGAAGATTGCATCACAAGCATGTCATCTTTAAATGACCGATCTATGATTTTATTTATATTGGTCATTAAGAATAAAAAAAATAAAATAAAAATCCCACACATCTCATTTAAACAAATGGTATTCATATAAATATATTTTTGGTAAAAAGGAAAAAAAGTTAAAGAGATACTTTACTCATTTAGCCATTGTTGGCAGTCAAATTTGATATTTTCATTATTTTCATGTACAATTGATACCTTTAAAAACACATTTTGCAACTTGCTGTCGACTGAAAATGACATCACAAGGGCTCAGGTAACCAATCACAGCTCAGCTTGTGAATGTCACATGACCAAAGCTAGAAAACAGGTGAGCTGTGATTGGTTGCCTGAGCCCTTGTGATGTCATTTTCAGTCGACAGCAAGTTGCAAAATGTGTTTTTAAAGGTACAATTATAGACAAAATATTAACTTTTTATTGCTATAATGGGCTAAATAAGTGAAGTATCCCTTTAAGTTTTAAAAGTATTTTGTATAATTACATTTTTTTTTAAATCCTCTCAATCACCAATTTTCTGGACATCCTTGGAAATGTTCACAGTACTACATACGGTGTAGCTCCAGCATGTCCTTGACCTCCCCATTGGCTGACAGGCGTGATGGATGTCAACAGGCCGCATATCTGCACCGGTGGCGTCATGCGTGATACAAATCAAGGAAGAATCAGCAACACTTGGCCGACGACAGTTCACAGCCGTCATACCTGCACGTTACACCGGCCCGACGAGTCTTTTTGCGGTTTGGCGGTTTACCGACGCTCGCCACTGCTCGATGTGCTGGGAATACTGTGGATAAATATCTAAACCACGCAGTTATGCAGTTCACAACGATGGGGGGGAAAATGATACTTCACCACTCGGATTTTAAATCCCGTGGCTTGCTTTGCAAAGACATAAAATATTCTAATAAAAGACATTGTAATCACCAGAAAGGGTAATTATGCTTCCATTTATGTTAGCAGCTGGTTCCCTTCTGTTGCTATGACGACCGGGAGCAAAGCTAGCAGGTTAGGAAGATGGTAGCATAGTCCGTGGTGTGAAGAAAAAAAGCAAGCAAACCCCCAGGAAGACCTTAATGAAGAAAGCATGGATTGTATTTTCCCTCATGGAGGCAGCACTTCATCACCAAACCGCCCATCCACAACACGCACCCCCAAACATTGACCAAATATTAAAGTGAGTGCCACTTATTCAAATGTAAAGACAAAAAAAGAAAAGAAAAAAAAAACTAATTTGTTAGCTCATCTATGGCATTTAACATTAGATGTTAGCATTAAGCTAACAGACAAACTGATATGCCTCAGTTGAACATTTTTATAATTATTTCATTCTTATAGAAGTTAAGTACAATACATCTTTTGTTTGTTTAAAAATAGCTAGTGAAAATACCTGTACAGTATGTTACAATTTTAAATGCAGTTTCACAATAATTTCGCATGCCGCCAAAAGTATATCGCTAACTCATGACAAAGGGCTGAGCTGCAATGTTTACAGTAGAGTGCAAGTAATATTTTCTGACACTTACGCAATATTATGTTCTATGTGGAAACCTGGTACGTATCTCAACTGAAACATTCAAAATACATGTCTTTTTTTTTTTTTTTTTTTTTTTAAACCAGCAGCCCGCAACCCGCCTTTGGGTCCCGACCAATCAATTGAGAATTACCACTTCAAAAATGTGTTTTAGTAAGTGTGAATGTGTTGTGTGGGAAGGGTAAAACGATACTGTAGAAAACATTCTCTACGTGGCCTCTCGAAAACTGTGGCTTTTCACCTTTAGCAAAGGGGTCAGGAACTTATCCCGAGTGATAAACAGGGTATCACTGTATAATTCTAATATTTCAAAACCTAGCAAAGAAACGTAAAAGCACAGATGAGTGGATTAAGGCCCATATTTTAAGAACTGTTGATGATTTTTTTTTTTAAAGAGGGAAACAGGAAGTACTTGATTGTGCAGAGGAAATACAAACAGCAGTAATAAAAATGTATTGCTTCTCAGCAATCAGGACATTATTGTAACAAATTCAAGTATGTGTGGCCAAGCGTCACTAATGAGCTCGCTGAGTCGCACGTTATCGCCGCAGGCAATCGGGTTTATCATTAAACCGGTTGGGAGCTTTTCACCCACTTTTCTGTGGAATCTCCTCATCATATAAAACATGATTGTGTTCAGGTTGCCTGAGCATGTCCACTTATCAAAAGTTTTTTTTTTTTTTTATTGAGGCTGCCAGTGTGCCAGTGTGCCAGCGTACTTGGGTCCCTGGCTTTCAGCCCAGCTCCTCCTTGGCCTTGCCCTGCTTGCGGGGCATCTTCTTGCTGCTGCTGTCCTCCACTTCCTTGCTCTTGTAGTAGTGAGGAGCCACTTCCAGAAGCCAGCCACTCTCTATCTCCACCACCTGGAGGCAAAGGCAGCAACCATTAGCTCCATAATTGTCAGCCACATTTCCTCCTTTTGTACCTAGTCAGCGTGACAAGCAAATATTTTCCCCATGGAGTCATTAAAGAAGAACTGTTCTTCTTTGTTCTAATGAGACGTGCTTTTTAACAGGTAGGAGTGACTTGAAATTGGTTTGGAGTTCCAAGCTTCCTCGTGTTAGATGTCAGAAAATCTATTGAGACTCCAGCATGTTATTTTTTTGTCAAATATTTTGCATTTTTTCTCCTTTATTGTAATAATTGAATTCTTCCAATATATTTTTTATTTTTTGTCAAGTATTATTTGCTAATATTTTCTGAATTTTAGCTGTCTAAAAATGTTTAGATTTGTTTTGCAATGCTGTATTTTTTCTAGTATTTCAAGAGGACTATTTTTTTTTCCATTCAACATTTTTTATAAATATTTTATATGATTTTCTAACATTTTTGTTAAGGAAAAAAAATAAAAATCTAATTCTCTCCTTTGGTTGTGTTAAATACTGGTTTCTTTAACATTTTCTTTATTTTGTGTATTAAATTAGATAATTTTGTATATTTTTTATTTTTAATATTGTTCATGTTTTCAAAATTTTTGTTTTTTTTTTAAATAAAAAACTACAATAGACCATTTTCAACTAATCTAATATTTGAATTTTTTTTCCACAAATGAAGTATTACTCCAATCTTTTCATGATTTTCTATTTATCGCACATTTATCTGATCTTTTCATAAATTGCATTTTTAATAGGTTTCTTGTTGATAAATTTGAGGATTTGGGGGAAATATGTATTTTTCATTCATTATTATTCATTCATTATTTAAATTTTTTTATTTTTGTTGTTGTAGTATGTCTATTTGGCATGTTTTTTTTTCCCCTGATATTTTTGTTTGATTTCATTGAATATTTTAGGACTTTTTAAAATCTAATTTTTTTTATGTGATATTATTGTAATATAGTTTGTAATTTTTCCAAATATTTTTAGAATGGTACTGTATTTGTCTTTTATTTTGTCTAATATTTTTCAATAATAAGCTGACTTAACTTCCATTACTGCCTCAGGCATCTTTAAAGAGTGAGCAGTACTTCTAAAGCAACCTGTCTAATCGTCAAATGAGTTGTGCCATCTGCCGGTTGCATCAGTAAGTGGCTGTACCTACGTTGAAGGACGTTACAGACCTGTCTCATGAACTCCTTGGTGGTCATGACCAGCTCGTGGTAGATGAGCCATCGGGGCTGCTCCTCAAACAGCGAACTGCTAGGGTGGATGTAGACCGTCTGCTGATGTTTCACCGTCCTGTAGCCTCCTTTGCTCAGCCTTGCCGTGTGGTAGAAGTAGCCTGCCGTCACCGCCTAGAAAGAACCCATTCATTCAAAATGTCAAGTTTCATGTCAATGTAAAAAAACACACATTTAAATTAGGGATGGGTGAGAGTTAATTAGAACAATTGTACACTGACTACTTTAAATTGCAGCAAAGTGTAATTTCCTACGATGAAAAGCCATTCTTTCAAGCTCAAAGAAATACTTTAAAAAGGTGTTTTGATAAAAGTGTGTGTGTTTTTAGAGTGTGGGGTTGTAAAACCTATTTTAAAAATCCTTTTAATACGTTTTCTCTTGATTGCACAGACCTTGCGGATGGGCAGTGAGTCGCCCTGCGAGCTGACCATCTCCACCTCAATGCGCTCCATCAGGCCCTCCAGCTGGTCACGGACATCACGCGCTCGCCTCATAGAGCGGAACTGGATGAAGTTCTCGTAGCACCACTGCGTCGAGTAGCCGCTCTCTACCCACTAAGGCAGACAACCACATTACAAAAAAATAAAAAAATAAAAAATAATAAAAGTTTGGCATGGGTAGTGTCCAACATGTATTTAAGGAATATTAATATTTCCATATATACATTGTCAAAAAAAAGAAAAGGAAAAAAAAGCTTATGAGCCCTTTTAAAACTAGTAGGATTTTTGCACAAGTGGGTCATGAAATGTGATCTGATCTCCATATCTAAGTCACATCAATCGACAAATAGTCTGCTTAACCCTCAGGCCTTGTTTGAGTTTCCTACCCTTTTAGCTTGTTCAGTAGGCAGCCACAGGACTGACTATTTGGTCTAAAGACAGCTACAGAAGTATATTTATATTCAAAAATAATATTTAAATTATTATTATTATTTTTTTTAGTTTTCTATTATTATTTTTTTACATCATTTATGTTCAGCACTTTTCTTTAGTTGAGGCTCTAAAAATAATGTTTGAGAGTTGAGTTCACTATGTAATATTTGGACGAAGCCTGATTTTCTTTCTTTTTTTTTTTTTTTTTTTCCCTTTGGGGGGTTTCTTTTACAGAATCAATCTTTTTTTTTTAAGCCAACAACAGCTCTTGTAGCTAATAGTTAGCATACAATATCCATTAAATTTTTTTCCTCAACCTTTCACACTTTACACAATGTGCAAAACAATCTAAAAAAAATACATCTTTACATAAACTCAGTACAGTGAAGAGGTGAAGTTGAAAATGAAAAAATAAAATGGACAAAAATCCCCACCCACCAGTGGGAAGTTTCATTACATTTGCAATAACAGCTAAACTGGCTCAAAACAGGAAGAAAAGAGGACACAAATTGCCAGTATAAAACCTATGGCATTATTAAAAGTGTGGCTACTGTTTTTGTTGTTAATCAGGTCAGATCTGATTAGATGAGATCACATTTTATGACCTATTTATTCTTCAGAAGGGTTCACATACCGGTATTTTTTCATGCAACTGTATATTCCCCAACAAAACCTATCATGGAAGGTTTATGTCACCATCACCAAAATGTGTCCACACCTGCGTGTAGACATTAAGCAGCACCAGGTGATCTCCGCCGGGCACCACAAAGTTCATCCTGGCGTTGTCAGCATGTACCGCCTTGTCCTTGGGTCGGTAAAAGATCGAGTTGTTAACCGATAGCATGGCAGCGATTGAGAGAACCTCCTCAGAGCATTTGTACCTGGAAGGGTGCAGGCAATGATGCGAGTGAAGAGGACATGTGAATTTTTTTTTTAAAGGTTTGTGCCGGAGGAGACTCACTGCTCAGACGCGAGGATCATCTTGCTCAGCATGGGGTCCACGGGCAGCTCAGCCATCCTGCGACCCAGCTAAAGTCCACAAAGAGGAGAGTAAGCAACAAGTTAGATTCAGCGAATGCCGGCCATATAGGATTTTTCTGTATTTAGATATATGTTTTAGTATATCTTGTGCTAACATTTTTTTTTTGCTATTTGGACGAATGACATGTCATTTTGAAGGATAATGGAAGGCCTTAATAGGAAATTATATGTGTACTGTATCCACTCATAGAGTACCGTTGTAAGCTCTCCCAGGTGGTTGAGAGCTCCGAGGGCATAAAGTTGCTCCAGAGCCATCAGAAGCGTCTCATGCGGCGGCGGGTCCATGAAGTCAAAGTGGAGGAGGTCATTGATACCTAGAAATGGACAGACGTTGCGATACAGATAGATCAGCTTAAACCCATGTCTGTCATAGCAGAGCTACAAAAATGTTCATTGATAAGAATAGACCATTCCACCTTTCATAATTGAGGCCATCTTTATGATGCATGTTCTGATTTAGGGCAGGATTGTGAAAGGCTGGTTTTGCATTAATTTATCAATGTGTTAACTATTGTGATTGTAGTTTGCAGTGGTGAATTGTACTGCATTGCTGAATGTATTGTGGCATCACACTACCCCGTTCACACCCACCTAAACTCTTGAGCAGCAGCACTACATTTCCCAGATTGGTCCTCTGAATCTCAGGCACTGTCATCTCCTCCATTTCGTGTTTGAAGGCCCATGCCGTGTAGAGCCTGAAGCATTTGCCGGCGGCCACTCTGCCAGCGCGGCCCGCTCTCTGATTGGCCGACGCCTGGAAATCACACACACAGAGAGACATCAGTTAATAGACAGATAAATACTTAAAAAAGAACATCTTGCATAAACTAAAATGACATTCATCTTTTCCAGCTTCCCCCACCAAAAAAAGTCACTTTTTTAAATAAAATAAATAGCGATGTGCGGAGTCACCCGAGAGCAAGGCATGACGATGAGCGACTCCATGCCGGTACGGGCGATGTAATTCTTCTGCTTGCAGAAACCTGGGTCGATGACATAGATGATGCCGTCAATGGTCAGTGAAGTTTCAGCAATGTTGGTTGCCACCACCACCTGAAAAAGGATGCAGGAAATGCTCAGCATCACGACGTAAAAAATGCAGACGTCATTGGGGGCCAATGCTCTGGCCCGTGACATCAATGAGGTTAAAGCGCTATAGAAAATGGATGAATGGAAAACTGCAAAGTAGAAAAGTCACACATTTTCAATTTTCTCTTGCATGATCCTACCTTGCGTGCGCCGGGCGGCGTGGGGCTGAAGATCTTGGCCTGCATGTCAGAGGGCAGATTGGCATAGATGGGCAGGACGAGTAGCTCGGCGATCTTGGAGCCGAGTCGTCGACATCTGTCTTGGAGCTGCTCGCAACACGTCTCGATATCTTCCTACACGAAAGGAGAACGGACATACTTTTTATTTACCTATGAGCAGACACGCAATTGGTCCATGGAAGGATGGAAAACTAAAATTGAACCAAGTGTAAATGTCAAATCATTTCCAAATATGGATGTCTATTGTCTGACAAGATTTTTTCCATTTCTCTGCATCAATCATAATTGCCATTTTACATTAGGAAATGGACACAGCACATTGTAAATATGCTTCAATTAAGCAACATATCCCTTATTTCATTTTTTTGTAAGACCAGTTCTCACAGCGTACCTGTCCGGTGAGGAATACCAGAATGTCTCCAGGAGGTTGTGTGACGTGGATCTGTAGCACTGACACCACACATGCTTCCAAGTAGTCGGCCTCCGGAGCCTAGATGGTAATTCAAATTAAATTATTATAACTTTTCCCACAAATGTAAAAACAGTGCCCAGATATTGTAATAACACACGTTTGACAAAATATCTGAAGGATCCGACTCTACAGTACAGCAGTCGCTAAAAAATTGCAATAAGATAATGAAACTGATCAAAAGGCCTGGAAATACTCATAAAACAACAAACATGACATTCCTCTTTACTACGGAATGTGCACTCACTTTAGTGTAGAAGATGTCGACGGGGAATCTCCTGCCGGGGATCCTGAAGACGGGTGCGTCGTCAAAGAAGGTAGAGAAGCGCTCCGTGTCCAGGGTGGCGCTAGCCACCAGCACCTTCAGGTCAGGGCGGAACCTGGCGATGTCTTTGATCAGTCCAAACAAGATGTCAGTGTGGAGGGTCCGCTCGTGAGCCTCGTCGATGATGATCACACTAAAATGATAAAGACAATGGGAGAGGAAGGGTTGCTTTTAACTGCTTATTAAAATACAGTTGAACCCCCATGAACTTGTTTATTTTACTACTAATATAAATAATTTTTAACATTGTAATATTAATAATCAATATGATTATAATATTTAACTAGTTATTTATGAAAATAAAAATGTAATAAATTTGTTTATTTTCCTGATGTTTAATTTTATTTAGAATAAATCAGTTAACTGATTATTTTATGAGAAAAATCAATGAGAACATTCACACATAGATTTCAACAAACCACTTTTAGGGATTTAAAAAAAAAAAAAAAAAAAAACAGGCTAAGTGTTTCAGGACTCTTGATCATGTAAATGCTCTGTGGACCATCCGCCATACATTGCTCACTCCTGCTGTTGTTCCTGACGAGGAACTTCTGATAAATGACACAAGACGTGTGAGTGGGAACGTTACCTGTAACTGGCGAGGTCGGGCTCCGTGAGAAACTCTCGTAGCAGCATGCCGTCTGTCATGTACTTGATCACCGTCCTCTCGGACGTGCAGTCCTCAAAGCGGATACTGTAGCCCACCTGCACCACGAAAATGTCATCAATGACAAATTGAGGAAAGCATCACCAAAATGTTTTTTTTTTTTTTCCTCCTTTATTTACCTCGTTACCAAGCTTCACACTCAGTTCCTGCGCTACCCGGGCAGCCACCGACATGGCAGCCACTCTGCGAGGCTGCGTGCATCCAATTTTCATCCCACCTTTGGTGAAACCCTGAGACAGGACACGTTTAGTCAAAAACAGAAGTCAAGGTAGCACTGCAAATAAATATTTATATCTAAGACGACACTCACATCCTCCAGGAGGTACTGCGGTATTTGGGTGGTCTTGCCCGAGCCGGTCTCACCCTCGATGACCAGCACCTGGTGCTCGTGGATGGCTGCCAGTAGGTCATCTCGGTATGGGAAGATGGGGAGGCTGCGGCGGACCTCCTGTATGGACTGCTTCTTCAATTCAGCCTGGGACAAGGCCGGAGTCTCGTTCTCCTTGGGGAAATTCATTACATGTAATTCAAACCCCTTCAAAAAACAGTTTACAAAAACAGAAAAGGACTATCAATCTCCTCACCTTCTCAGTTAGAGTCCCTTTCATAGTGATGGCGGTGCTGACAAAGTCGATCATCTCGTCCTCCTCCAGGATGAGCTGGTACTTCTCCTGTTGGTGCTTCATGCCCTGCTCGCGCTCCTTCTTGGCACCGAAGCTGAGCGAGGCCGTCTTGAGCCGCTCCTCCTCCCAGCGGCCCTGCTCGCCGCCCAGCTCCATGGGCGCCTCCTCCTCCAGCTCCAACTCCTTCTGAGGCACCTCCTAGATGGACAGAACCAAGGATGATGAGATGCATTAGTTTTTTGTTTTTTTTAAATCAATTTGTTGTTAAAAGAAACAGTGGTTTAATTGGGAACCCACATTGAGGATCTTACCTTAATCCTGATCTCCTCCGGCATGTAATATCTGTTCTTTCTCTCCTCCAGCTCCTTGGCTCCGGCTTTCTTGTAGTCCTTGGCGAGGTCTCGCAGAGTGCGCTTGTACTCCAGCTCCTTCTTTTCACGATCCGTCAGGTCGTCGGAAGCGAACAAATACTCCTCGTCTATAATTTCTGCCTCCAGGTCCTCCAGCTTTTCCTCCTCACGCTTCTTCAGGTATTCGCGGCGGGACTGCTTCCTCAGCTCAGGCAACTGGCAAGGGAGGGAAACAGGGGCAGGTCAAAGATTTTTGCACAACACGCCCTTCCTCGCCCTCTCCACTCCCCAAATGATGCTTTCACCCACCATGTTTTTCTGATCATCTTCGGCCAACTTGAGCCTCTTCTGAGCCTCCTCGTAAGCCTTAAGACAAAAAGTGAAGAAATTATCATAATGCAGTAGATTTATTTTTCTTAGACTCTGCTCCTGTCACCTTTTTGTCCGTCCTCTCTGCAATATTTCTCGTCTTATCTTTGTCTCTCAGCTTGACGCGTTCAGCAAAGGCGTCACGCTCCTCAATGTCATGGAGACGCTCCCGCTCCTCCTTCTCCCACTCTTCTTCCTCATCTTCTTTTTTGACGGTGGAGTTGTCACCCTGGTTCGACTTAGCCCTGATGAAGTAAGAAATGCAATTAGGTAACAAGACTGAAATATAATAGAGTATGTATTTATATGCATAGGCAAGAGGTATAAGTTAAATGTAACTTTTAAGAGCTTTAAAAAGCCAATTTATATGGAACAGAACAATTGTGAAAACACATTTTGCAGATTACCTAACAGGCACTTCTTCTTCACTGGATGACTCGCTCTCCTTCTTCCGCCGGATGTTCTTCCGCTTGCTCCCTCCTCGTTCTTTCTCTTTGCTCTTCTTCTTATTCCCGCGCTGCTTCTCGACAACAGAGTCCTCGGCGCTGTCGCTGTCCTCCAGCAAAGTGTATGTGCGATTTTTCCTTTCCATCTCGATGGCCTGACGCTCCATCACCCGGGAGGCTTTTTCCACGACCTGCTTACGAGGAATCTGCAACACGGGTTGGGTTTTTAAAGAAGGGGCCGAGCTAATACCCTCATACAAATGTTGAGAATTTGCTATATTAACAGACAGTGGTGCCAAGTTAACGCCGTTGACTTATAGGTTTTCATTTACCCGATGACCACACGCTTAACTCAAAATACTCATATCATCTTTCCCCGTTGAAATGAATGGAAATGGAAATTAATATCCGCTACTTTAAAGAGGAAGTCAAGTCAAAAATGTTCTTCACAATAATATGTTTTACGTGCCCCCACAAGTGTAAAAACAGTATTCTGACTAATGTTGCGTTTGTGGAATATGAGTTTCAGGTAAAAGTCCCTGGTAAATGTCTCTCTCTTGCCCAAGAATTCACCGTAGCACATATTTCAGGTTTTTAAGAAGAGTCTACACACCTTGTCAAACAGCTCATGCGCAAAGGCGGTGACGCTCTGGTCGATGTCTATGGTGCCCGTCTGTTGGAGCCGGCTCACAAAGTCCTGGGAGCTGGTCGCCTTGCGTGCGGTGCCGATCATGAACTGAGCAACGTATCGGTCGCTCAGGCCCAAGATGTCATGCAGCCGGTCGTTGACCCACTGCTCAAGGTTGGCCATGGTGTCTGCTCAGTAAAAACACAAGCAAACACGGCATCTGAGTTAAGAAGTTATCAAGCAGTCAAAAAGCAATTCATTGAAAAATTACTATCGGGTCTTATTTCTGCATGATTTGTTGTATCGATAGTTTTTTCTTTCTTTCTTTCAAATGGCTCGTTTACAACTCCCGACAGGCTACAAGAAATTGTAAACATAGGGGGTGAAAAAGGGGGGAAATAAATTAAAATGTACAGAACACGTTTATTTGAACCCGTGACCTAGCACCTGCGTGGCGAGCGCACTACCCACTCCTGCATCAGCAGCACATTAATCAAAGGTGTAGAATTTGTACTTGTGCGATTCAGGGAAGAATAACACTAGGTGGAGAGTTGCCACTCACGGCAAAATAACCACTGTATATAATTGTTTACACATGACCTCGACAGCCACGAAGCCACAACTTCCTAATTTACACCCACTGTCAGTAGTATATAATAGAAGAATATCGACCCTTTGAGTCAAAAGAATTGTAATAAAAATCCACCTACCTCTTTTAAAAAT